>NW_016158011.1:11735-32097 GCF_001687245.7 Rhagoletis zephyria
CCAACTAGAAGGCTCAAGTAAATTGCAGACTTTCGTGAACTAGATATTTATTTCGCCATATCCAACTATGCCACTTGGTCACTATAACCAAATCTTGGTTATTATAACTAAACCTTTTTCTGAGTGTATAGTTCCATAAACAAGGTTTTTTTTTTTATTAATTTGACTAAAAAAAATTGAGGAAGATGCTTCCGCCTGTGAAACGATCTTGCTTATTGCAAAAAATGCCGCACGTGCGATACGCATGCAATATTTAGCCTGTTCCAATAGCAGTCCGGTTTACAGGATTTAGTCAGAACTTACAGGAAGTCGTTCCTATTGACATAAAACCTGTAAGTGGGAACACATTTGAGAGAGTAACTGAGCAACTGTTCCTAGTCAGAAGTTACAGGATTTAGTCCGGAGTTTCTTTTCCTGTAAGTTCATGAAAAGTGTCAAACGATCAGCTGATTTGCATGTGCAAGCAAAAACTAACAGCGGTAGAAGCAAAGTACCTTATATTTGTAAAAAAATGGAAGTAAACAACGAAATGTTTGAATATGTATAGATTTTAGTAATTATTTAGTGATATTTCAGCTAAATCAGTGTTGTACAAATGACATGTAAACAAACCGACTGACGTTTTTACAGGAAATAGTGCTTTTTGCGTTCCTATGCACTTCTGCATCTGTTCTCCTTTTACTCTCATTTGAGAGAGTAAAATTGTAGTTTGACAGTTCCACAGGTTTTAGTCCGAAGTTCAAAGGAACAGACTAATTATATCGCAGCGGTGTCGCTGTCGTGCAAGTGTGTACAGTTTTCATCGCTTCCTACCAATTCCCACGTACTCAGCATGCCGATGTCATATCGTATCGCGTATCGTATCGCATCGCATATCGTATCGCTTCACGATTGATAGAATAAAAAGGTTGCGCCGATCTCGGACCGCTATTCCTCTCTTAACGAATTTGACAGAATCGTTGTTTGCATGACGTCACACTGGTGCAACTTGTTTACGTTTTCCTTGCAACATTTTTGCTTATTCTTCCATTCTTGCTCACGTTTTGGCATTTCTCTCTCGCAATTGCACCAGTGTGACGTCACACAAAAGTTATTCTCAAAAATCCTCTCTGATCGGCGCAATCTTGTATTCTATCATTCTTGGTATCGCTTATGTGCACCGTGCCTAAAACCCCACTCTGCTTTGCGAGCTTCCTTTAGCCTTTTCTCCATTATTTACTTGCTGAAAGGTTAAAATCTATATTATTGCGCTTTATTTTGACTTGAGCACTGTTATGTTCCATTTATTCGTTTTCGTCCCTGTTTTTGTTTCATATCGAGCAAAGCATTGCTATGTTCGTGTGAATGTGATACAGCGTAAGATGTGCAAACCAAAAATGTTGCTTTTACCTATGTACAGATACCCATATATAAATCTTACATGGTTTATTTAGATGTTTTTTTCTGAGGCAAATATGGTTCTATTTGCATTATAAGTCTATATATGTATCTATATATAATCGTACAGAGACAATTTACTTTCAAAATAAGGATCTGGATATAAAACTTTGCACAAACATTTCAGATTTAAGAATCATTCGATGTACATATTCGTCAGAAAGATTTTTAAAATTTTACATTCAGCAATTTTAAACTGTAATAAAACTGAATCTCACACATGCATTCGCATTTTCACCAGTTTTGAACAATTTCATTTCTTTATTCAGCCCAATTCTGAATATTCGCGAGGATTTCATTTCTCGCGGATTTTACTTTTCTCGAGAATAAAATCCTCCTATTCGAAACTGCCAGGGAACAGCATTTTCCCCGAAAATTTGGGAGTGTGTTTCGCATAAAAGAGTATTTCAGATTTAAGTTGTTAATAAATTAGTGCGCGGAAATTTCAAATCCGTATTTTAAATTAAAGCTCAATCTTTTAAATACACGGGTAAGTTGAAAGATTTTAATTTAGATCGCGTGTTTTCTTGTAANACCTCAAAAAAATCACCCGTTAGATTAAAATTTAGTCTTTTAACTACACATGTGAGTTGAAATATTTTGATTTCAATCGCGCGTTTTCATGTAATAAACCAAAATAACCTAGCTTCCATTAGGCTTATTAAGATTTCTACCTGTTTCTCATTTGTTGTTTTGGAACTAAAATGAAAGGTTTAAATGTTTTATTACACCAATTTTCCTTTAAATTGTAATTAACTTACATTTTTGTAGCAGTTCCCTTCTAAAATACCGGTGAAAATTCTCCCAGAATAACGGGATCAATTCTCCTCCTTTTTGACAATCGTAATACCTATTTTTTCCCGAAATACATTTTCCCTTTTTCGAAGATCGTTTAGAATAGGAGAATAGGGAAAAGAGGAAAAATCCTCAGGGAATTTTTATTCATGATAGGAGGAAAGAGAAATGAGGAAAAATTCCTAGGGAGTTTTAATTTAGAATCGGGCTGATTATCAATTTTTTATGGTTTTAAAATGCTGGAAAACTTAAAAAATCCTGGCGGGCGAACTGAGGGAACGGTAAAGTATTTTAAACTCTCGATAAATATACGTTTCAGAGAATCTGGTTATTTCAATTTTCTCTTGCGGTTTACAGAAGGGCGAGAACTACGGTTGCTAGACGTACTGATTTTATCAGTACAGTACTGATTTTTCAACTCTTGTACTGATTTTATTCTTTCTTCAATCAGTACGCTAATGTCCTGATTTTTCAAAATTTGTACTGATTTGTACAGAATTTTCAATTCAAACAAAATACTTTAGGGTTTTATTAAGGTTTTTACATAACGTTGGAACTTCCTTAAACTGTACTGTAACAAGTAATTTTTAAGCAAAAAACAAAACCGACTCCAATTCTGATATAAAAATTTGAGATGATCGATAATTTCTTCACGATCNGTGGACAAATAGCATAAGAGTACCCTTTGCTAAATCCAGTTGCCACTGTACATTTTGGAAGCCACATTATTAATAAAGTAGTGCTCCGGAAATTTAAAGATTAGTACTAACGGGTGATTTTTTAAGAGCTTGATACCTTTTTTTTTAAAAAAAACGCATAAAATTTGCAAAATCTCATCGGTTCTTTATTTGAAACGTTAGATTGGTCCATGACATTTACTTTTTGAAGATAATTTCATTTAAATGTTGACCGCGGCTGCGTCTTAGGTGGTCCATTCGGAAAGTCCAATTTTGGGCAACTTTTTCGAGCATTTCGGCCGGAATAGCCCGAATTTCTTCGGAAATGTTGTCTTCCAAAGCTGGAATAGTTGCTGGCTTATTTCTGTAGACTTTAGACTTGACGTAGCCCCACAAAAAATAGTCTAAAGGCGTCAAATCGCATGATCTTGGTGGCCAACTTACNATGAAAGGTTTAAATGTTTTATTACACCAATTTTCCTTTAAATTGTAATTAACTTACATTTTTGTAGCAGTTCCCTTCTAAAATACCGGTGAAAATTCTCCCAGAATAACGGGATCAATTCTCCTCCTTTTTGACAATCGTAATACCTATTTTTTCCCGAAATACATTTTCCCTTTTTCGAAGATCGTTTAGAATAGGAGAATAGGGAAAAGAGGAAAAATCCTCAGGGAATTTTTATTCATGATAGGAGGAAAGAGAAATGAGGAAAAATTCCTAGGGAGTTTTAATTTAGAATCGGGCTGATTATCAATTTTTTATGGTTTTAAAATGCTGGAAAACTTAAAAAATCCTGGCGGGCGAACTGAGGGAACGGTAAAGTATTTTAAACTCTCGATAAATATACGTTTCAGAGAATCTGGTTATTTCAATTTTCTCTTGCGGTTTACAGAAGGGCGAGAACTACGGTTGCTAGACGTACTGATTTTATCAGTACAGTACTGATTTTTCAACTCTTGTACTGATTTTATTCTTTCTTCAATCAGTACGCTAATGTCCTGATTTTTCAAAATTTGTACTGATTTGTACAGAATTTTCAATTCAAACAAAATACTTTAGGGTTTTATTAAGGTTTTTACATAACGTTGGAACTTCCTTAAACTGTACTGTAACAAGTAATTTTTAAGCAAAAAACAAAACCGACTCCAATTCTGATATAAAAATTTGAGATGATCGATAATTTCTTCACGATCCAATTATCGGATCTAAACAAAATTAGTATGGGGCCACCCTTATGGTACCATCTTTCTGAATTATGCGGTAACATTCATACACAAAAAAATAAAAATAAAATATTGCGACGAACTGATAACCTCCTCATTTTTTGAAGTCGGTTAAAAAGTAAAAAGAAACTAGTTTAATTATACTTGACATTTTTCCGATAATGTTTGATATGCCCAAGGAATTAATACAACAAAAAGGTCAATCGTTTTATGGGCATATCGCCGGGTCGTTACGTACCAGTTGCGATAATATGATGGAGCTTAAATTATTTAAAATGAAGGCTGGCATTTTTTTGTCGAGTCTTGTTAAGTAGTTATCTCGAAAATAACTCTCATTTTAATAACAACAAATTTGAATATTCGAATGGCTTTTTCCTATAAGTTACAATTCGTTTTTCACAATTTACTGACATTGTAAAAGAGTTTAGCATATAAGATATAGAGTTAGATACTTTTTTTATCTAATTCTTAGTTTTTTAAAGTCTTTGCTTAGTTGAGAAAATTAATTTAAGCCATGAGGAATTATAGATATGTCCTTAAATAGAGGTATTTTTCTACAGTTTGCAATTTTGTAATGCTGTTTTTTTTTAATACCACATTCAAACGAAGCAACTGAGAGGATTATAAGTATAAAGTTTGCTACCAGGCGCAAAGAGCGAAACCGGCTTCTAATTAATATTTTTATTATAAGCTTTTATTTAACTTGGTCATCCCGCGCAAATCGCGGAAATTTCCAATCGATTTTAAACTGACTTCCCGACAAGTTAGAGACTTGAAATTTTCAGCATAGTTCCAATCACGATGACAATGCAATTTGAAATATAAATGAATTTCCCATATGGTCCAGGGGTCTTGATTCAAAGGCGGTCAAAATATAGTAAGATTTATGGCTAACAGAGCGTAATTTGCCAAAGAACGTAAAACCACTATAAAATTGTTAAAGCTGCCGTCGCGCCGTGGCGGTAGTGTAGCAAAGCTATTTGTAGCAAATTCTAGACTCCAGATGTCGCCCCGCCAGAAGAAGTTAAATTTTGCGCCTAAATATATGCCATGCTACAGCGGAAATGGACGACACGCAATTTTTTTTAAATAAAATTAACTGCTGCTATATGTACTATGTATGTTTATACAAAACAAAAGCAAACAACATTTTACTTGCCATGTCTTCTGTTCTCTGTCATTGCAAGTTGAATTATTTTAATATCTATTGCAAAATTTTGTACATAAAATAAAATAACACTTTTTAATATACAACGCTTTTATAAATGGACTAAAAATTATAAAATAAAATAATGTAAAAAAAATATTTTTTAAAAACAAGCTTTTATTTAACCTGTACAATCAAAGGAATAAAATGAAGTAGAGTAACAAAAGATTTTTTAGAAAGATAATTTTGTCAAAACTGCACAAAAATGAATAAAATAAAATAAGTTAAGGTCTCGGTAAAGTTACTAAAAGCCATTTAGTGAAAGGGGTTATTCAAACTTTAATGAAAATTACTAATGTAATGTACTAATTTACTTTGTTTTTAAAAAAGCTTGTCGGCGAATTCAGCGTACATGTATAGTTGGTTAGGTATGTATGTATATGTATGTATGCAGATATTTAAATGCCGTTTAGCATATAAGATATAGAGTTAGATACTTTTTTTTATCTAATTCTTAGTTTTTTAAAGTCTTTGCTTAGTTGAGAAAATTAATTTAAGCCATGAGGAATTATAGATAAGTCCTTAAATAGAGGTATTTTTCTACAGTTTGCAATTTTGTAATGCTGTTTTTTTTTTAATACCACATTCAAACGAAGCAACTGAGAGGATCTTAAGTATAAAGTTTGCTACCAGGCGCAAAGAGAGAAACCGGCTTCTAATTAATATTTTTTTAAGTGAACTTCAAATTAAAAGTAATTTTAAAATGAAGTGTATAGACGTCTTTGACTATTTAAACACTGCAGATGGAAATTATCTCATTACACTGCGGAACAAATTCAGGTTAGCAAAAGTTAGGTCGATTCTGAGAGTGAGGGGTGAAAACAGAGGCTAAATTAGAAGACCCGTATCGCGGCGTTTGTTTATGTTAGTTCGATTTTTTTTTAATCGACCTGCGAACTTTGCAGTCAAATGCCGATTTTCAGCATATTGTTTATATGGTTTTTTGGCTATAACTCGTCGACTAATTGATATTTTTTCAATCTGTTAAAGCCAAATTATTGCTAGAGACCTGTGCAACAATTAAAATTTTTAAAAAACTTGATTTAGCAAATTTTTGTAGGTCCAAAATAAGTAAAGTCGGAATTTTAATGCTCTCACCACCTAAGATTGTTTTATATCGAAAAAAATCATTCCCTATTTTTTTTCTGAAATCTAAAAATATTTAGAGGTCGCTCACAGCGCTCAAAGTTTTCCATGTATTTTATATGGGGAAAAACTACTTTTCGTGGAAATGGTACGAAATTCTTGAAAATCAATATTTTTCGATAGGCAAACTCTGGTTCTCTTCAGGAGTCTTCCAATAACAATATCCGATTGTTTATTTAACCATTTTTCAATGCTAAATATTTTTTATTTATCCCCCCGTTGCTCTTTCTGGCATTTTCTAGGGGTTTTTGCGGACCTATAAAATATAGTTACAGTGAAACCCGCTTATGTAAAGAGTTGAAATGTTGATTACTCATTTTACTCGAAATGTTGATTAATCATAAAGCAACTTACTCAAATATTTTTTTTTTTTGGTTAATCAAAAATCTTGCTTACTCGACTAACTGAACTTTTGAGTAATCATAATTTCCAAATAATCGAATAATTGAGTTATTTACTTTATGATTAATTAAAATTTTGAGTAATCAATTAATCGCACAGCCCTACTGTATACTCATAAAACACTTCTGAGGAAAAAATTTAAAATTTTGGTGAATTTGAAAGTGTTCTATAAAATCTTAAGCTAAGGTTTATATGGTATTTTTTAGGGAATGAACTGTATTTTAATTGAGAAATCTTAAATAATGCTACGGTCTTGGTTTTAAACTACACTACTACTTCATTAAATGTTCATGTTTTATTCAAGGATTTACATATTTATGTAAGTTAGCAAAAAGATGTAACTACATCAATAATTATGTTCGCTTAAGTACCGGCATCAAGGTACTTAAGCGGGTTCTTTTAAGTACCCAACTCGCCTAAGTACCTCAAAAAGCTGACATTTTTCGCGAAGTACTTAAGCGGGTTTTACTGTGCTATGAAAAAATGGTTAAATAATTGGGTATTATTACCGGGAATCTCCTGAAGAATATTGATTTTCAAGAATTGTATACCATTTCTACGAAAAGTCGTTTTTCCCCATATAAAATACATGGAAAACTTTGAGCGCTTTGAGCGACCTCTAAATATTTTGTTTGATTTAAAAAAAATAGGGGTCTATTTTTTCGGTATAGAACCATCCTAGGGGGAGGAGCATAAAAATTCCGACTTTTCTTTTTTTACACTAATTTTTGGGCCACCCTAATGCCACATAGAACGTTGCAGCAATGGCAAACTCCCATCTTTTTGCGCCCGTTAACAATCAGCCGCTATGATGTAGTGGTAAGCAGTGCGCGCTTCCACTCCGCAGCACCTGGGTTCAAACCCTGGTCAAAGCAACATCGCAAAAAAATATTGAAAAAAGGTTTTTTCTTAACAGCAGTCGTCCCTCGGCAGGCAATGGCAACCCTCCGAGTGTTTTTCTGCCATGAAAAACAGCTTCTCATAAAAATACAATCGCCGTTCGGAGTCGGCGTAAAACTGTATGTCCCCCGCTTTGTGTGACAACATCAAGGCGCACGCCACAATTCGGAGGAGAAGCTCGGCCAAACACTAACATATGTGTAAGCGCCAAACTATTATTATTATTATTAGCAATCAGCCGGTTTGATATTTATTTTGTTTCGTCCAAAATTCTTGCCCAAACATAAAAATTTGACGAGTAAAGAAGGAGTACAAAACTGTTTTATTTGTGTTCATTGTGGCATAACTTTTGCGTCTGGCGCTTTGCTGGCAAAGTTATAAATGTCACGCAAAGCCACAAAGTTTTATCAGCTTAAGGCCGGAAGAAACTCAAGATAAGTCGCAGTCGAAGTTGTTCGGAGAGTTGTTTTTTTCTAAAGGCGAGAAGAACAGTTTATGCAGAAATGCAAACTGAACGCCAACGAAATTTTATGCGCAACAGCTTTCCAAAACGGAACCAATCGAGATTTCAGCGAAAGTATATGGAATTTCGTCATGAAACTTGGACAGAATGTTGGGGGAGGCTTTCTCTACATGAATATATCACTCTCACAAAGTAGTTGCTAATAGCAATTTGTTGTTAAATAATCTTCACTACCACCCCCACATTTTTGTACAAAATACCACTTTTCACTTATATTTTGTGTGATATACTATATATTCAATGTTCACGTGCGTATTTTATACTTTTAATAGATACATATATATTCATTAATTAATTAAGTAAAACACGTTTATAAATTCGTTCACGCGTTTCAGCACTTTTCACAAACAAACAGAAATAACAATGGCCGACAGTAAGAGCAAATGTGTGTTGCCATACTTCTCGACGCTATAAAATATACCTATAAACCGTATTATTTTCGTTTTTTATTGATTCTTTAGTTTTTTAATATAGCTCCATATATTTCGAAAATTTTTAATAAAAAATCCCATTACAAACTTTCGCCAGCTGGGCTTTTCGCTTGAAAAATATTAAATATTTATTTCCACAAGACGTTTTTATATACAAGACATTTTTATAAAACACCATAATAGACATCACTGGGGCGGCAGGCCCAGATTTACCACACAGAAAGGAAATTCTAGTTACTCATCCTTTCCCAAGGCTACATCACTGGGACGGTAGCCCCAGTTGGTGCACACCAAAAGGAGAATTCCATTTGGCAACGGTTATAATCCTAAAGCGCGGCCAAAGGCCGCCTACGCAGAAAGGAATTCTACGCAAAAATACTGTGGACGCAAGTTAAAATTGTGATTTTTGGCCGTTTTATATATTTATAAATTCGTTCGCGCGCTTACGTTGTAAAAGTAAATACGCCATTATTAAGGGATTTTATTAAAACGCGGCCAACACAAAAAGGAGTTGTGCGTAATATCGTCATATTTATATGGCAACCGTGTTCTAACGGTATTTGTTGTATTCTCTTCTTCTTTTTTCGCATGAAGAAGCTAGCATTGAGTTTTTTCGCGTCTTTTCTGTGCTCCTATATATTTTATATTAAGAAAAAGAGTGATACCCAGTATGGTAAGTTTTCTTTTCCTTGCATTTATTTCAATATATTCCATATTATAATTTTTACAGATTCTGATGAGCCGTCGACAAGCGCAGGGGCAGCAATACCTAAGCTGCTTACTTCAGAGGAGTATCAGGCCACATGGAATTTGCGCAAACTTGGGGAGAGGCTTGCGCAATGTATTGAACGGCCTGCTTTTGCGTAGCAAACTATGCTCGACGCATAGGACGCCAATGTCTGTCCTCAATAAAGGGAACTCTGAGCTGTGCAGTTTTTCTTGCCGGAGGGGGCAATGCCGCACCAAATCGGTTTCCCGGGCCAAGGGATGTTCCCTTCGAAAATGCCCATGTATCGATGCCGCATATATTTTATATGACCTATTGTTTTGCGCAACGCTTCAGCCACCATACGGTGTGGCTCGAAAATTACGTTGGAGGTCCCTTATCGAGCCGAACAATCACTGACTGGAACAGCTATTGTCGCGAGATAATAGTTTTGTACCAGCTTGACCAGCAGCAAAGTGGAGGCAAAATTGGCGGTCCGGGAAAAGTCGTCCAAATAGACGAAAGTACATTTGGGAAAAGAAAACTCAATAAAGGTAATATTAATTTAAATAGTTGGATTATTTTTATTAAATACTTCCAATTTTCATTTTATTTGCTTTTATTTTTTTAGGGAGGACAGTTGTGGGATTGAAGACGGCAGCGAAGATCTTCGCTTGGAGGCGTGTCCAGAAAACGTGCGGTCTTCTGAGGTGCTCATACCTCTAATTCAAAAGCACGTAGCGGAGGGGTCTACCATACGTACCGACTTTTGGAGGGCGTACGATTGCCTGTCGGTTTTCGGGTATGAGCACCAGAAGGTAAACCACAGCGATTCGGGCAACCCGTTTGTGGCGCCAGATGGGACCCGCACCCAGAGAATAGAATCTCAGTGGAGAGTAGTCAAACGGCTTTTTTCCAAAGAAAACTATAACAACCGATCACATTTTGCGGACTCAGTAGTGGAATTCTTATGGCGTAATGCCATTCTAAAAAACAGCGAAGACCCTTTTGCAAAGCTTCTCGATGCTATAAAATATACCTACAAACCGTATTATTTCCGTTTTTATTGTTTCTTTTTTTTTTAATATACTTCTATATACATATATCGAAAATTTGTAATTTTCGCCTGTGTCGCTTTTTATTATGAAATCGATACTTCGATAAATTAGGAAAATTTTTAATAAAAACTCGCGCGATTTTTTTTACAAATTTTCGCCTGCGGCGCTTTTTATTATAAAATCGATACTTCGATAAATTAGGAAAATTTGTAATAAAAAATCGCGCGATCACTATGTCCATTTTTTTATTGCTTCCGTTTTGTGTTTTTTTGCTTTTTTTTTGTATGTATGGCAGCACCGACATTTCAGTTCAATTGGTGTACAAAGGAAAAGGTGAGGTTGAATTCGGTGTTTTTGCAAATTTAGATGCGAAAAACTTCAAAACTATAAGCCTCCGGAGGGTGGGGTCTTGAGATTTAGAATCTAAAAAAGCTCTTCTATACTCCCTAATATTTTTTTTCAAAGCCTGGATCCGTTCCCCCTTTTTAAATTTTACGGCAATCATAGTCAGCAGACACTAAAGTAAAAAACTGGAGATAGTAAATTAACGAAAAATAAAGTCAACAAACGTTGTGCTTTATAAATTTACTCTCTTTTTCGTTGTATACTAGCATTAATAATGAAATTTGGCAATAAATAACTCAAAAAGGCCACATTTTCTTTAGTTTATTTACAAACGTGTGTTAGTGATCAGCTGATTTTCTTACACTCAGAAAAAGGGCGCGTTCATAAGTCGTAGCTGTTGGGTAACCGTTGGCTATTTGTCTTAGAAACGCACAGTAGAGTAGTTCCGCTCAGCTCAACAGTTGGCAGCTTTCCGCCATTTTTTTCAGCGGAAAATTTTTACTGAACTTAACGTGTTGGGCTTAGCCCAAACAGCTGATCGAAAAGATTTACGCCGCTTATATTAAATTTGGCGCCGCTTTGTTAGGTGGCAGTTCCAAACAAATTTGTTCAATTTTATATTACTGATGTGGTAAAGTAACTAAAATATTTTATAATAATACTACGTTTCTAAATATATGTTTTTAAGATGTTTGCTATCAAATTATACACTGTTTAATTAATTACAACATTGAACGATTTTTTCAACACGGTGGCAGCTCAGCGTTGAACTCTAAATACTATCGGCGCAACTATCTCTATATGTTGCAATTTCATTTGTTTACATTTATCAGCTGTTTATTTGGCAGCATATTCATCAAGCCGTTTCTAAGATGTAATTGTTGGGTTCAACAGTTGCCAGGAGTTTCGTAGCAGATGAGCTAAACAGCTACGTCTTATGAACGCACCCAAAGGTTTAGTTATAATGACCAAGATTTGGTTATAGTGACCTAGTGGCATAGTTGGATATGGCGAAATAAATATCTAGTTCACGAAAGCCTGCAATTTACTTGAGGCTTTTAGTTGGGACAAATGTATATTTGTTAATAATTACAAAATGTCTACCTTGAGTGGACAATATTGTTAGTTGAATAAAATCATTGCTGAGCAAATATGAACAATGCTTGTATTGATACAAGTTTTCAATTAATTTTGTGAACCTGCTGTAGACGTGAATCAGCTAACCGTTTAATATTGGAAAAAAGTTTCAGTTTGACACAAATAAAAATTGACTCGATGGTGGTTGTGTTTACTTTCTTCTTTTATTTGCATATATTAAGCATAAAAAATACATACATATTTACATAAATAGTTACTATTGTAAATTATATATATGTATATGGTGGTAAGAATTTCCTAAAAAGAAACGATAAAACAGGAATAGTCGTGCGAAAACCCAGGTCAATATCTGCTGGAAGTGCTGGTTTAAGTATACTGCTTTGCTTTTTCCTTGGCTAAATAGATACTTTCTAATTATAATTCACATGAATTATATATCCACTGAGAAACGCCGGTTGGCATCAAACTTTATATTTTTAAATAACCATACCCGCACCGAAACAACTCGCGGCGATGGCAAAACTGAAACTGAGACAAACAAGCCTGGGCATGTCATAGCACACACTTTTCTTTCTCTACCCAGCGCAGTGATCGACATGCCATAGCTTACTGAGCGCTCTGTAACCACACGCGTGTTTCACCCGTATACGAACAGCGGTAGCGGAGCAATGATTTCCACGCACACAGTCTCATTCATTGAATCGTTTTTATGCAATGGTCGGCATACTAGCGCATTCAAACGATTCAATAAGTGGGACTGTGTGCATTGCTTAGCTGGCGCTCTTCGTATGTGAAACACACATGAGCTCAGAGAGCGCTGATCATTATTTAGGGGGTGCTCATAAGCATGAATATATTCCGCTCTCAAACCAAATCGATCAACTAAGATTTGGTAACTATGACTAATCCATGTGTTGAAAGAAAGCTTATCTGTATTAGCAGAGCTTAATGGCATCCTTTTATGAACCATACTTTAAGTTGAATGGAATTTGTAGAAATATGCTTCAAAAAAATATTTATTAGTATTTACCAAACCCTTCAACTAAATTAACGATTTGGTACAACCTAGATGAATATTAGAAGCTTTAATATATTTAGTTATAATTACCAACCCATGGTAATAGTTCCCAATCCTTGGTCACAGTTCCCAAATATTGTCAAAATTCGGGAACTAAATATCTTTAGTTGTCGAAACTAATCGTTTTTCTCAGTGTACCGAAAAAAACTACTGTAGAACAGACATGACTAGTTTCGCATGGAGAAATATAGCGTCTGAGGTCAAGGACACAGGTAAATGCACAAAATAATATTTTTCGTGATGGTTTATTTGCCTTCGTTTTCACATCTTTAAAAAGAAATTTAAAGAATCCAATAATTTTAAACCTATTTATTTCTTGATTTTGAATAGCAAAAAAGATTTGGCGTTTTTTAAATGTTAATGATTAACTATTTTCATTCAAATATTCAAAAATTAGTAATCATTGTAATTAGAAACAATTGAGAAATAATCATCTCATTTATCATTAAGAGAAGAAATCAGATATAAAACAAATACTAAAAAATGATGTTTGTATGCAGGTAATTATTTTTGATTATTCGTTATATTTTTATATGTTTTTTTTTCTTGAGTGTTATTTTATTATATTTAAGGATTGTTATTTTATTTATATTAAAGGATATTTTTAAATTAAAGAGGGAAAGTACAAATTTGTGTGCTCTATTACACAATGCTACAAAAAATAATGAAGTAAAAATACCTGGTAGGTCATGTTATTTTTGAGGTAGGTTTTGCCGATTGAGGTAAGAATCGAGATACGAAATTTTTGTCAAACATCCACACAATTTTGATTTACTGTCAAAAAAAACGGTTTTCCGCACTTATAAGCTTGTAGCTCAGTTGACTAAAAACCGAGTTTAGACCTTTCCAATGATAAATATATATAAACTTTTAGAAAACTTACGAGATCTGTGTGTACTTTCTGTGTTAATTTTTTCGCCTTCTTTTCAAATTTGGCAAAGTTTTCACGCACTATTTTATAAAGCAACGATACTACTCCTGAATTGATGCAAAATTAACATCTAATATATAGTAATTTTTACTTTAAAAAATCGGGGGAAAGTTATTCAACCTTTGGCTATACAACTCAAAAATTTTTGGATAACCTTTTCTTTTTTTTAATTCAGCTTTCACCGATTTCTCACTGTAGTGAACGCAATATTCAGAAATAATTTTTCATGAAAATTTGAATATATCATTTAATTTTTAGCCGACTTTGCAACAATAAACATCAGTTTTACTCGATATTAAACATACTTTTCTCTTAAATTTTTTAAAAGTTTATATAAACATAATAAAGTAGATATAAACATAGACCCATTATTCGAAAGGTCTAAACTCGGTTGAGAAGCAACTCATTTAACTCACTTACAAATCATTTACAAGCTTAAGGCCTGTATGCAGCTCTCAAGAAAAGCAAAAACTCCATATAAAATGACGTACAAGAAATGGCTAAGAAATTTTCTTGAGTCAAATTTCCGTAATGCAGTACGCAGTTCTTAAGGAATTTGCTACGCTTTCTACTACGGTTTTCTAAAGTTTTTTGTGAAAAAAGAGCACAAGGCAACCCAGGTTTGGAACAGAAATATATGCCCGTTCCATTATTTCTTGAGGAAAGAGTGAGGCAACAGGCTGTGAAGTATCAAAAATGTCAAAATTCCTGGGACACACGAAATAATGGTAATTTTTTATTGACCGTTTTCTTGAGAGCTGCATACAGGGCATTGTAAGGGCACAAAAGTTTGTGTAGCTATCACAAAATAGTATCGCGTGCAGGGATGCCGTTTGGATCTAAATAGATCCAATTGGATACATTTTTAGACTAATTTTTGCGGGATACTTATTTTTTCCGGTCAGTATAAATGTGGATACTTTTTTAAATAGGCCAAAGTTTTATATTTCCTATAAAGTTTTTTTCGTCTAAATATCGATTTTCATTAAAGATGGTAGAAAGCATTACGTTTTATAAACGTATAAAGAATCGCTACTTAAGCGTGAAATTAAAGCATTTTATTTTTTGTGAACGAAGCAATGAACATATGAAGAGATCTCACCAAAATAGGTATAAGCGCAATTGCTTTAATTAGCTTAAAAGGATGCTTTAAGCAAGATCTTAATATACATATCGTCGTTTAAAGTACAAAACCGCGTATCAACAAAATGCAAAACCGCGTATCAAGATAATGCAAAACCGCGTATGTGACGTTGCATAAATTATTTTCTAGAGAGTAAAAACACTTATATTTCAAAATGGTTCTCTTTTTTATAAAGCAATCGCACTTCTGGCTAGTATATTTCAGGACGAATGGATAAGGATTGAGCCAAGAGCTTGTGTGAGCAAATCCAATTTTTGGCAGCAAACGTCAGTTACGCGGTTTTGCAGAATGACGATACGCGGTTTTGTACTTTAAACGACGATATATATAAAGTAAATTATACTCTTTCTCTAGTAATCTCTTTCATATCACATATTTTCATTTGTTAATTTAAAAAGAATGAAGATTTCAATGTAGTTTACAAAACTAAATTTGATTTATTTAAGGAATCTTTTATGAATTTTACTGAAAAGACTTTAAATACACTCTAAAAAAATCTGTTTATTTGCGCATATTGAGAGAGGTAGCCAGATTCCTCTTTTAATGTGTGCAAATTTGCACGCCGTGTAATAAAATTAATCATTGCCTGTTTACTTTTACACATAAAATGTTTAAAATAAAGTAATGTTTATTATTAGTAGGAAATCTATTTGTAGTTTGAAAATTTTTGCAATTTTAAACATTCTATATATGTGTATTTGTGTGTATATTTTAAATATCTCAAGTTCAAAATCAAATGCTGAACATCCTATACGTATATTTATACAGATTCTTGTTGAAAAATACATACTTTTCAGTAGTAGTTTTACATGCTCTCTTTAGAGTGTACTTGCTATTTATTATATTTACTTTGCAAAATACTTATACACAAAAAATTTACTTTATAAATTGAAATTACAAATGTTTGATTTTATGCACATGTATTCCAAGTCCTTAGGATGGGTTAAATTATGTCTTTTTCATGAAAATGTTTGGTTTTCTTACAAATTATGAGATGTATATGTAAAAAAGAAAATTGGATACATTTGGATACATTTTTGGCTTGGTCAGGGATACATTTTCTTGAGACGACGCGGCAACACTGATCGCGTGTCGCATCGCATATCGCATCGATCTAATCGGTATGTATTGAGTAAAACCAAACGAAAGTGAAGTTAGTAAAACCAAATGCAAGTGAAGTTAGTAAAACCAAATGCAAGTGAAGTTAGTAAAACCAAATGCAAGTGATAGTTTCAGGTTTCAATAATATTACGCTAATGGTTTTTTTTCGAATTGAAATAAGGAAGAAAACCCTGAGTGAATCCTTGCATACAATTTATTGCTTAAAGCCCTGTATGCAGCTCTCAAGAAAACGGTCAAGAAAAAATTGCCATTATTTCGCGTGTGTGTCCAAGGAATTTTGACATTTTTGATACTTTACAGCCTGTTGCCTCTCTCTTTCCTCAAGAAATAATGGCACGGGCATATATTTCTGTTGCAAACCTGGGTTGTCTTGTGCTCTTTTTAACCGACTTCCAAAAAAGGAGGAGGTTATCAGTTCGTCGGAATTTTTTTTTTTTTTTTTTTTTCTGTATGTTCCCGCATAACTTTGGACCACGTCAACCGATTTCGATAATTCTTTTTGCATCGGAAAGGTAGTGTCTCAGAGGTGGTCCCATTGAGATCCGATCAGGGGATCATGAGATATATATATATATATATTTTTTATATGGGAGTTGAAGTCGGTTTTTTTTTTTTGCTAAAAATTACTTGTTTCACAAAACACTTTAGAAAACCGTAGTAGAAAGCGTAATAAATTTCTTAAGAACTGCGTACTGCCTCAAGGAAATTTGACTCGAGAAAATTTCCTAGCCATTTCTTGTACGTCATTTTATATGGAGTTTTTGCTTTTCTTGAGAGCTGCATACAGGCCTTAACTAGGTTAAGTTCTTGAAAGGTATTCTTAGAAAATACTCATATAAAGGTTTTTGATATGAGGAATTCCTTTTGAAGTTTGTTTTTATTAGGTCTGCACTAGAGGGCGCTGCAGGCGATTTCATTGAATTCCATTGAGTTTTTTTCAAATAAATACTAAAATTAAAGATCCCTATTAAACAAAAAAATTTCAGTCACTATTTGAAATTTACATTATTCGTATTACAAATACCAATTAAAATACCGCAATCAATGTTTTGAACAGAAATTAATTTATTTATTGTGGTTTTTTTTCTGGAATTTTTTCACACTTCATCGTCATAATCGTCATAATTATTTTAATACTCTCGCTTGAGAGTGTAATTTTGGTATTTGACAGTCCTAAAAATTTTACTCTGAAAATCGCTGGAACAACTACTTTGAGAAATGATTTCATTTTATGGATTTTCGATAAGCAATTTATCACTTTCATTAGTATTTTAATTAAAAAAATTTAAATTGAATTGAAATTGAATTGATTGAAAGAAAATATCAACATTAGATATTGTTGGACATTTGTTAGTGGATAATGGTTACAGCTGAAAAGCAATAACAAGGCAATAACTTTGTAAATTTTTCACATGATAAAGATGATAATGATTTTGAAAATCAAAACAAAAAGCAAAAATAATGAAAGTTTTCTCTTCAAACAAATAAGACAAAAGATAAAATAAAATACAATAACAAATTAATTTCTGCTTGAAATATTAATTGCGCTGTTTCAATAAAGACCTCTGGTATAAGTATTTATTAAAAAAAACTCAATTAAATTCAATAAAATTGGCCTACAGCGCCATCTACTGCCAAGCTAATAATAATCGAACATCAAAAATTAATTCCTCGGTTCAAAGAAACCTTATACAAGTATTTTCTAAGAACATTTTTCAAGAATTTACCTAATTAAACAATGAATTGTGTGCAAGGATTCATTTAAAGATACCTCTTTATTTGAACTAAACTCGAAAAAGTAATTAACGTAGTCTAATTGACATTTATAACTATCACTTGCATTTGGTTTTACTCAATACCGAGTCAACATGTTTGATATTGTCGGTACAAAAACAAATAACACATGTATTATTATATACAACTCCCACTCAGTAACCACCTTACGAGGTAATCCTTGTTTTCTATCGGCATTTAGTGCCAAAATTGTCATTACGACCAATGTCATCTACTAGTAAAGCACAAAATGAACACCTCGCTCGGAGTAGTTCGGTGCTCGTAAATAGCTTCGACGTCACGTTATTTCGCAACTGACAACGTAAGGCGTCATCGGAGGTGTTATTTTGTGCTTTAGTAGAAGATGACATTGGTCATGATAACAATTCTGGTACTAAAAGCTGAAAGAGAAGATGGATTAAATCGTAAGATGCTTACCTATTTCCCCAGTGGGCTAATCAAGCAGACAGTTACAATCTTGTGTAAATAGATGGTTCAGATGAATATTTGGGAAAAAATTATAGGCAGTTTTTTTGTCAAAAGATGTCGCACTAAATATAAATGGTCGTAAATCAAACACATCAAAAATATGCAGACATCACATGCATTTATTGTAAAATATACTAAAATATGCGCAATAAATATGCAAAACCATTCATTTATTGCAATGTATACACTAACGTTTTAATGCCATTTTGAAGGAAACTTCTTGGTTCGTAAAGATAATTTAACTATTTTCATTTGAAAATGCCCAATAAAAACCTGCAATTGCATGAGATTTCTAGCTCTAGAGTCTAGACATAAATGATGGTTTTCCTTATGCCAATTTTTTACTATATGGGGATGATCTGAACTTGTTCGCAATGATTAAAAATCAATCCGATATTAAAAAACAACAACATGATATTAATGCTCCTCATTTATGGTGTACGAAGTCGCGTCTTACTTTAAAAATAAAGAAATATTTAAAATTATCTTTCGCAAGAATTAAAAATATTCTCAATACATAGTATTGCATATCAAATAATATGTTGCAAAATGTCAGTAGGCATTATTTTACAAGCTTTTATTTAACTTACCTTGTATGTATGTATGTATGTATGTATCTATGTACGTCTTGGAATTTTGCAATCAATATTTAACAAACTTCCCGAAAAGCTACAGTCTTGAAACTTCAAACTTAGCTCAGAACTCGTTGACAATGCAATATGAAAGATGAATTATTCCGCTAGATGGCGCAGGTCGAGATATTTGGGAAACCCGTATTTATGATCCGATTTGGTTCGCATTTAGTATACATACAAATATGTGTATTACCTACTTAAATTTAAATCTTTTGAAACCCCAAATCATGCCTGGCGATATAAATAAAACAGAAGGCTTACCTAAATAATTGGAAATATTTGAAGGAGCTGAAATAATGCTACGATCTCATATTGATGTATCCAAAGAACTCATAAATGGTGCAATAGGATTCATCGCTGAAATTATATGGCCAAATTTTAGACGAGATCAAATGTATGTATGCAGAAGATATACCATCAATACGAGTAAAAATTGGAAATCAAAGTCAATACAGTTTGCGGCCAAGTTAAGTTACGGAACCGCTGAAAGGAGGATTCTGCCAGTCATACTATTGCGGGAATCAATAGTACACAAGATATCCTATTGAAAATTATGTCACAAAGCCGCAACTAACTTTACAGTTGACTTTATTTTCACTATGACTATGGGCCAATCACTTTAATCTTATCTTAAGCTGGTTTAAAAAGTTGAATTAAACCAAGTTAGGGAAGTTCCTATCCTTCTTAAACGTAATCGCTATCTCTATAATTTATTTTTTAATCTTTAATTCTTGTTATAATAAAAGCGTATTATTAGTTTTTCTTTAAACTACAATTTTTTTGATAGTAAGCTCAGCTTTAATAGTCACATTAATTACATTATGGCGAAGTCTTACTCCGTTCTTGGGTTTGTGCGTCATAACAGTGTGAAATTGAAGGGTCCATATAAGCTCCGTGAAGTTGGCACCCGACCTTAATGCATTTTGATAAAATACCTAGAATATGATAGATTTAACTCTCAGGAGGATTGTAGTAAGTTTCTTTTTGTTTGTAGTTGAAAAATAAGTGCGTAATGCGATTTTTAAAAAATTCATATGAAGCTTTTTACAGCTACAGCTTCCATTTTAATAAATTCAGTTCCAGAATCGTTTGTAGTTGATTGTAGTTTTAAATTTTTTTTTAGTTGAAAAATAAGTGCGCAATGCGTTTCTTTTTTTAAATTCATATGAAGCTTTTTACAGCTACAGCTTCAATTTTAATGAATTCAGGTCCAGAATCGTTTGTAATTGATTGTAGTTTAA
>NW_016158011.1:33109-33196 GCF_001687245.7 Rhagoletis zephyria
TTTTTTTTAAATTCATATGAAGCTTTTTACAACTTCATCTTCCGTTTTAATGAATTCTGGTCCAGAATCGTTTGTGGTTGATTGTAG
>NW_016158011.1:33471-54750 GCF_001687245.7 Rhagoletis zephyria
AAATCATATGAAGCTTTTTGCAGCTACAGCTTCAATTTGAATGAATTCAGGTCCAGAATAGTTTGTAGTTGATTGTAGTTAAAATTTTTTTTTTAGTTGAAAATTAAGTGCGTACCTAATGCGTTTTTTTTTAAATTCATATGAAGTTTTTTACAGCTACAGCTTCAATTTTAATGAATTCAGGTCCAGAAGCGTTTGTAGTTGATTGTAGTTTAAAATTTTTTTTTAGTTGAAAAGTCAGTGCGTAATGCGTTTTTTTTAAAATTCATATGAAGTTTTTTACAGCTACAGCTTCAATTTTAATGAATTCAGGTCCAGAATCGTTTGTAGTTGATTGTAGTTTAAAATTTTTTTTTAGTTGAAAAGTAAGTGCGTAATGCGTTTTTTTTAAAATTCATATGAAGTTTTTTACAGCTACAGCTTCAATTTTAATGAATTCTGGTCCAAAATCGTGTGTAGTTGATTGTAGTTTTAAATTTTTTTTAGTTGAAAAATAAATGCGTAATACGTTTTTAAAAAAATTCATATGAAGCTTTTTACAGCTACAGCTTCAATTTTAATGAATTCTGGTCCAAAATCGTGTGTAGTTGATTGTAGTTTTAAATTTTTTTTTTTTAGTTGAAAAATAACTGCATAATGCGTTTTTTTTTTTATTAATATGAAGCTTTTTGCAGCTACAGCTTCAATTTTAATGAATTCTGGTCCAAAATCGTTTGTAGTTGATTGTAGTTTTAAATTTTTTTTTAGTTGAAAAATAAATGCGTAATACGTTTTTAAAAAAATTCATATGAAGCTTTTTACAACTTCAGCTTCCGTTTTAATGAATTCTGGTCCAGAATCGTTTGTAGTTGATTGTAGTTTAAAAATATATATTTTTTTTAGTTGAAAAATAAGTGCGTAATGCGTTTTAAAAAAAAATCATATGAAGCTTTTTGCAGCTACAGCTTCAATTTTAATGAATTCAGGTCCAGAATCGTTTGTAGTTGATTGTAGTTAAAATTTTTTTTTTGTTGAAAATTAAGTGCGTAATGCGTTTTTTTTAATTCATATGTGAGATAAATCCTGAGCCCAATGATCAGAAGAGACCGATTGTAAGATTTGTGGAAGATATCGCGGTGAGGACGCAGACAAATGTTACACTGACTGGAATTGAAAATAAATACATGTGTAGAAATTTTGGTGAAAAGTTCTTCAAACTTTCAAACCAGTTTGTATAATGGACACACATCGTTCCGAAATTCCATCGCCCGCAAACGGAGTACGATATAGCTGGGATCGAGAGAGCATCTTCAACACTCAGTGAAGCGTATTTCAAGGACCTAAAGAACTATATTTTAGAATCAAATCGCAAACTGAAGTTGGATAAATTTGTTCTTCGTCATTTGACAGCTTTGCGTGGTACTGTAAACTTGCTTGCCTCAAACAAGTATGCAATGAATCGACGTGAAAATGTTGATATTTCATCCGATAAAGGAACTGATTCAGAAACTACCAGTTCTGGGCAGGACATTGGATCTTCCAGCCATTTAGGGCAATCTCCATTACGAAATACATCCAGTTCACGGCGAAGTACTTCTGGTAACTCAACGATTAAATGAATTTTTCTGTCATATTTGTATTTGTATTTATATTTGTAGATCATTCAACTATTAATGATGATTTAGATGACAATTAAAAGAACAAAGAGAGAACACCAAAACATCTGGTTGCAATAAAAACTCCGTAGAGAGCCCCACACCTATTTCAAGTATACCACTATTCACCGCAGAAAAATTCTCCGTGGATAATTCAGTTCAGGTTAAGAAATCGTACGAAGTAATGAAATCAGCCGATTTACCACTTAGTTCTTCTAAATCCTCCGCAAACATCATTTCATCTACCAGTCAAAAGAAGGTTTTGTTTGAAATGGATTCATCACCCATTTCGCCTATTTACAGAAAAAGAAAAATTGCCACTGACGAGGTTATACCATCATCAACTTTCCTGGATTCACGGTCGGATGCCGAGCAAGTATCACACATTGACAGTTTAAATGAGAAGTCCACAGAAGTATTACATGATATAACAAACAATGAAAGTAGTTATTTAAATGAAGTTGATGGCTGGGGAGGAGTGCTGCCTAAAAAGAAAAAGCCTGTTGTCTACCTGGAATGTTTTCCCGATATTGAAAATCTCCATCAACGTCCAAAATTGATTAAAAAGGTATCTCTCCTTGTTAATGGAAATCACAAACCTCTTCTGCCGACATCTCAGTGTTTGCTTAAGTTTATAAACACCTGCGCTTTTGATGCAGTAATTCATTGCATTCGAGCTGGGTATATTGATTGGCCTGCGTATAATGAGTACGCATTGCGTTCTGAAGCAATAATATTCAAAATAGTCAAAGAACTCTCAACCAAAGGAGCAATTCTGTCTGTTTATATAAGCCGCGGAGAAATGTTATTGACTATGAGGAGGCCTAATAAAAATGTGGTAGACTGCAACTCAAATATTGGTAATGTTGTTGAGGAACTATTACATGAAGAACCTTCTATAATGACAACACAATATTGCAATATTTGTGGCGATGCAACAAGACGGATAAAAACAGCTCTAGAAGTTTATTTGGGTCCGTTATACAGAAAAGGTTTGAGGGGCCTTCAAGAATCGTTAAGTAATTCCTTACAACAACAAAAACAAACAATATGTAAGCAATGTGGTACAAAGAACTCTATGTGTACCAATGTTGGGCCTAATTTATTTATTAATATGGAGGCGTTGCAGTGGAAGATCATTGCTAAAAGAGACGGGTACATGGAGAACTACGAAACGACATTTTCCGTTTTGGATATCCCCAAAGATTTGCTCTTCGATGGTAGTAAATATAAGTTGGTTGGAGCCATTGAGTGGGTTTCCAGTGGATCTGACCTCATTCCAAATCACTATAGAGCATTAATACTACGAAACCGCATTACACCCAATTGCTGGCAAATTCATGATGGGTCAACTCTAAACGCCAAACCATATAATTTAAAGCGACGAGAACAGGAGAAAAAGATATCAATACCCATGATTAATACTGGAACTGTTCACAACCCATAGTAAAATTATTAACATTTTCTCGAAATGTATTTTTTAGTTTTAAGTCAATAAAATCGTCGCACAAAACTCTCGCATATTTTCTTAAAACATTGTATATTATAAAATGAACACATAATTCATATTAAAGACGTTTCCATAATAAGTGGTAGCAGACTTACAAAAACAAAATGTATTAGTATTTTGTTGTCGCTTTTTGTGTATAAAATTTCAAAGCACATGTAAATAACTTCCTATAAACTAAACAAACGCATTACGCACTTATTTTTCAACTAAAAAAAACTTTAAAACTACAANGTTGTAAAATTACAATCAACTACAAACGATTCTGGGCCTGAGTTCATAAAAATTGAAGCTGTAGCTGTAAAAAGCTTCATATGAATTTTTTAAAAAACGCATTACACACTTATTTTTTAACTAAAAAAAAAATTTTTAACTACAATCAACTACAAACGATTCTGGACCTGAATTCATTAATATTGAGGCTGTAGCTGTAAAAAGCTTCATATGAATTTTTTAAAAACGCATTACGCACTTATTTTTCAACTAAACATTTTTTTTTTTTAACTACAATCAACTTCAAACGATTTTGGACCTGAATTCATTAAAATTGAAGCTGTAGCTGTAAAAAGCTTCATATGAATTTTTATTTTTCAACTAAAAAAAAAATTTATATAAATCCACAATCAACTACAAACGATTTTGGACCAGAATTCATTAAAACTGAAGCTGTAGCTGTAAAAAGCTTCATATGAATTTTTTAAAAAACGCATTACGCACTTATTTTTCAACCAGAAACAAGAAGAAACTTACTACAATCCTCCTGAGAGTTAAATCTATCATATTCTAGGTATTTTATCAAATGCATCAAGGTCGGGTGCCAACTTCACGGGGCTGTCCATATACGTTAAAAATTTTGTTTACGAGTTTCGTCCTTACAATCAATTTCCGATAACTAGAATAGAACGTATCCAAAGGATATTACTCAAATTATCTCTTCGGTCCCTGAATTTTGGAACCCCTATGCCATCGTACTCATACCGTTTTATGTTAATAACGGGTGATTTTTTTGAGGTTAGGATTTTCATGCATTAGTATTTGACAGATCACGTGGGATTTCAGACATGGTGTCAAAGAGAAAGATGCTCAGTATGCTTTGACATTTCATCATGAATAGACTTACTAACGAGCAACGCTTGCAAATCATTGAATTTTATTACCAAAATCAGTGTTCGGTTCGCTTTACGTCCGATTTATGGTCTACATAATCGACCAAGTGAGCAAACAATTAATGCGATTGTGACCAAGTTTCGCACTCAGTTTACTTTATTGGACATTAAACCAACCACACGAATGCGTACAGTGCG
This sequence comes from Rhagoletis zephyria, assembly GCF_001687245.7. Classification (NCBI taxonomy): domain Eukaryota; kingdom Metazoa; phylum Arthropoda; class Insecta; order Diptera; family Tephritidae; genus Rhagoletis; species Rhagoletis zephyria. The sequence goes on from NW_016158011.1 coordinate 37,917, forward strand.
TACAGAAGAGAATATTGCGTCTGTTTCTGAGAGTGTTGCTGAAGACCGTGAAATGTCGATTCGTCGCCGTTCGCAGCAATTGGGTTTGCGAAACACATTTCGAACCGAACACTGATTTTGGTAATAAAATTCAATGATTTGCAAGCGTTGCTCGTTAGTAAGTCTATTCATGATGAAATGTCAAAGCATACTGAGCATCTTTCTCTTTGACACCATGTCTGAAATCCCACGTGATCTGTCAAATACTAATGCATGAAAATCCTAACCTCAAAAAAATCACCCGTTAAATCTAAAAACTCGCAAAAGCCGCAGGTCTACATTATCGCTAACTTTTGTCTGCAATATTATTCAAAGATTAGTTGATTGCCCCTATCTCATGGAAAGGATTAGTTTCAACGTTCCTAGACGCAGTATTCGCATCTCTTATCCCATTTATTCAGCTAATGTTCAAACCAAGTTTGCAATCAATGACCCCTTATCCAGAGCTATGCGAGAATTCAATCTAGTATCACATAACGTGACAATAGACCAACGGCAAACGCGGCTCTTTGTAATATTGTAATATTGATGCGCCTAAAAGATGCAGCGATTTCTATTCTCAAGTTACATACCTGATGACAGTACGAATGGCAATTATAATAGGGAGGTTTTAGTTTTTTAAACTATATTTTTTTACTTTCACCTTGCTTAGAACATTTTGCCTCTTTTTATTTTTTAATATACATATTTCTTTGCTGGACATTATTTTCCATTTTGTTGTTTTTTTTTGTTTTATTCTTTTTATATACACATACGCAAATTGATATCGGAACAATACCCGCAATTGGAGAATGAAAATTGAATTTCTGGCTTAATGTTCTTTACCGATATGATGGAACATTTGCAAAACATTAGTTTGTCCCTACAAGGGGAGAATAAAATTGTTTTGATTTGCCGAAAATTAATTAAAAGGAAAGTTTTGAAGTTAAACTACGTCGTTTTATTCATGATCTCAAAAAAAGAATATTTTATCATTTTCCATGGCTACAAAAAAATATTTCACATGATTTAAAAACAGGTTTTGAAAAAAGATTTGCCTATTTTAAATTATCTAAATGTACGTTTGCATACTTCATAAACCCTTTTTTATGTAACATAATTGAGGATGAATTTACAATATCCGAAATACTCCTTGTTAAGAAAGCGAAGAAGACTTGGAGTTTTTGGAATTACATACATATACGTCCCGGCAGAAGTTTGCTCATAACTAAAATAGAATCTACGTATTGGAATTGGGTTAAGTATCACCCGTCTGGTATTTTGGGGTTCAGATAATGGTTCAAAATGGTTCTTGTGCAGAACTCTTACTCTCAAGCCATTTAGTTCTCTTCTAAAAATTACACTACTTTTTTTTTATGGGACATACATATGTGTCCCGCTAGTATTTTTTGTTGGCATGATGTTGGGATGAATATGTCCCGCTTGGTGTTTGTGGACATTTTTTTTGGCTTTTATACAAAGTTAATAAAAATAATAAAATACTAGAAATAAAAATAAAAATACATATCTATGTATGTCGAAGAAACTGACACAAGAAGAAATATTAGCCCAGCGAATGGAGTGTGATATGTGTGGGGTTTTCTGGGAATGATATCCAGTGTTCAGAAGAAATGTATCACCAAAACTCCCTAAAATGGATCAGAAGTATCTTGACAAAAATTTTAAGTATCAAAGTATCGATCTTCAATAAAACTTCTAATTCTTAAATTAAAATGGTAGTTTGAATTTTTAATTGTGATCGTTGACAGTTTTTATTAATATTTTTTGGTTTTTATATAAAATACAGATGAAAATAAAGCTTTTATACTCGGTAACAGTTGAATTGATGTGCATACTTAACTAAAATCACATATCAAATTGGTGTTTAACACTGTAAACACATAAAAGTAAATTTCACAATACTTACTGGATTACTCTAGATGAAATTCTTAAGGCAGTGTTACACGATTGGCACATTTGTACAGATTTGCACATTTTGGCAGTTACAGAGTAGTGTTGTTTGGAAATTCTCTTATCGAGCTGAACTCAAATTTCTAAAGAACACCACTCTGTGACTGCCAAAATATACAAATCTGTACAAATGTACCAATCGTGTGACACTACCATTAGCCCAGTACCACATCCAACAGCTTCAAAATAAAAAAAGGAAAAGGAACGACAATATTAGCCTGTTCCCGCATTCTATGATTTAGTAAGAAATTGTTCGCAAAATATATGATAAATGTGTGAAAGGAAAGGACATCGGACTATTTTGGACTAAATCCTGAAGTACGGGAACAGGCAAGTTTTCTGTAGCTAACAGTGATGCCATATGCAGATTAAAGGTGGTATGTTCTAGAAAGGGCGAAATACGTGATTTTCTACATGAAACAACGTGTCACGCTTTTTCATGCGTGAGCGTGAGTGGCTTTCAATGAATAATCACGTAATATCCGTGATCGTGCGTGACTGAAATTTTTGCATGCGCGAGTGTGCGTGAGTTAGATTTTCGTCAATCACGTAATTTTCACATACATATGTATGTATGTACTGTCGCTTCCACTCCACAGCACCTGGGTTCAAGCCCTCGTCAAAGCAACATCGCAAAAAAAATATAGAAAAAATGTGTTTTCTTAACAGCTGTCGTCCCTCGGCAGGCAATGGCAAACCTCCGAGTGTATTTCTGCCAAGAAAAACAGCTCCTCATAAAAACACAATCGCCGTTCGCAGTCAGCGTAAAACTGTAGGTCCCTGCGCTTTGTGTGACAGCATCAATGCGCACGCCACAAATCGGAGGAGAAACTCGGCCAAACACTAACATATGTGTAAGCGCCAATCTATTATTATGTATGTACTTATGTGTATTTTAAACTTAAAAAATTCGTAAACCTACTGTGTAACTTTCAAAAAAGACGCTTCAAAAAAGCTTGTAGGCTATTTTAAACATACCTAACTTTAAAAGATTTAAATCCAACCATCCATGAGTACGTTTTGTCGTACAAAAAACTACAAAAGCATTGTGAGGCGAATGCATCTGATTCTGAAGTCATTAAATATTTGAAGAAAAGTTTAGTACATTTTCTGGGATTGTTTTTAAATCCTTTGTTTAAAAAGTTTAAGTTTTTATCTGCAGAACAGCGCGAACAAAGGCTAAACTACTCTACTACTACTAAACTCTAACTTGGGTAGACATGTACTTGAAGAAAAGAGAGCTCGCCCTCAGCACGATTCCCAAATTCTGGATGATGACATTCCTTCTACCTCGAAAAGGGCAAGAACCCATGCAAATTTTGACGAATTTAAAGATGCAACAAATGAATCTATAGAAAAAACTTTTGAATAAATTATTACGGAAATACAGATTTATTTGAAAAAATCGGAAAACAAAAGTTGTGACGNGTGCAACCCTGTGTGGGTTTGTTCCCTTACGAGCAGATTTGCATTTTTACATGATTTTGTTCGAAAAGTACAGGAACACAACTTTAATTACACAAAACCATTTCATTTGATTAAATGAAAAAATGAATAAAATTGATATAATAAAGTTTTTGGAGTGCTACGAGCAGCACCCATGTTTGTGGGATCCCCGGAACAAGTTGTACAAAAACCACTCCTTTCGGACAGCTGCACTAAATGCGATGATTTCAGAATTGCAGCTCCATCTTTCTATTAGTGAGCTGAAAGCTGAAAACTTTGAATCATTAATTTATATGCCATTTGATGCAGAATGAACTATANGAGCTAAAGATTTGCCCCTTCTTAGAAGTCTTTAAAATCGATGTTGAAAATCCTACTCCTAATTGAATAGAATATTAGACCTGNGAAAATATTACGAAAAACATCTCAAATATTAAAACAAAAACACTGTACGGAAACATATTCTGCCTAGTGTATGTAATTTTGTATGACAATGAGATGCAATTTTGTCGAGGTCAGCATTACTAACTTTATTTCCATTTAAATTAACCTTTTGTTATTACTTAATTACCATTGTATTTTGAAAATACTTTTTGTTTAAAGTACATTTAAATTACACTTTAAATAAAAGGAAGCTTTAACAGCCGCACGAANTCTGTATATTTACTAAGGATTAAAACGAAATGCGGCTGAAAAACAACAAAGCTGCTGGAGCTGACGGCCTGCCAGCCGANGCTTTAACAGCCGCACGAAACGAAACGAAATGAAAAACAGGAAAAACTAAAAATTTTAGAAACTGAAAGTGAAAGAAAAAAGATGAATCAAAAGTTTCCAAACGTTAAATAAAATAAAAAATATGAATTCGTTGCCGAGGATTGAACTCGGATCTCTTGAATGGCAAGAAAGTGCTCTGCTCACTAGGCCATTGCCACTGTTACAGCAACGTTATCGAAATTGAAATTTATTGAAAACAAACAAAAATTTTTAAAATCATTCGTTAAAAAGTTAAGTAAAGGTTTTTGTTCACATAACTTTAATGTTCATTAAATGCCGTTAACGAATCACTGAGAGGGAATTTTTTCAAATCGTTACTGAGGGACACCTTAAGTAATCAGTAAACGACTCTGAGTGCGGTGAGTTGAAAGATAGATGCCAGAATTGACCTGTTATTGATTTTGTTTGTCTTTTAGCAAACAGTGTCTAAAAATTTAATTGAAAAAAAAAATTCCTTTTTAAAGCAGTAAAATTTATAATTCAAAAAATAATAATAATCAAAAAAGCAAAAAAAAATCAATAAAAACAGTTTATAAAAAATGAACAAGAAAAAAATAAAAAATAAAAAAAGGAAGAAGAAAATTTGTCTGCCCTAGGACTCGAACTCGGATCTCTCTAATGGCACGGCAGTGCTCTGCTCACTCAGCCATTGCGTCTGTTGAGCCAGTGCGCGCAAAATCATATATCTAAATACTTATTTTTATATTTTATTTCAAACTGAACGAAAAAAGTGAGTGATGCCACAAAAATAAAGGGTCGCAACTAGGGCCATAATTAAATTTTTCATTTCATAATTTAACTCTGAGAGGAAACATTAATTAACAGTTTTAACGATCATTAGTTAAGTGCCAGTTAGAGCTAATTTAAAGAACGTTTCTGAGTGCGGCTGTAAGTGATTCATTATGAAAAAGTTCATGACCAGTGTAACACCGTGTAATTTATATATTTTTAATAATAAATTTGTACAATAAAAACCAGTACGAGTAGTGTTGTCTCCTGCTATGCCGAAGGCTTTATACCTTTCATGAACATCAGAAAATGTTCATAAAAAGGAGTTATAACACCATTTGATGCTCATAAAAGATAGATTTGGGAAATGTTGAGTTATTTGTACAACGATTTTGGGTGTGGAGGGTGTGGAGTGGGAGGTGGTTTGCCCGCTCAAACCGCGTCTAAGCGAAAGAGGATGGATCGCGCTTTATAAAAAGTCACCCCTTCTCCCCCTCACCTCTCCACAGACCCCTTGGGAGCTGTTTGGAAATAGGGGAAATTTGGTTTTTTTTGCAAAACGATTATAACTCATATTATAACCATATTTCAAACCGACATTATTAATAAATTAGTGCACAAATATAGTAACTTATTATTTTTTACATAAAGCGTACACTTTTGTCTACAGGTGTGTGTAAAATCTTTTTGATTCGGGTCACGCGTTTGGGCCCAGCAAATAGAAATCGTTGTACAAATAACTAAACCATACCCGTAGGTTTACCTGGATATATTCTTCCAAAACTTCCTTCAGTAGCACACACATAGAGCTCCTGGATACCTTAAAAGCCTCAGAGAGGCTCAAATAATTGTCGCCTGTAGCCAAGAACTTTGAGGCCCAAATACTGCGTTTCTTTCTTTTGCATTTTCTTTTTAGCTTCGTAAGCAACTCTTTTATTATTGCTGCGCTCATTATTTCTATGCCAATTTGTAAAATTTCGCGATTTAAATTCATCTCAAAAATCAAAACAAACAATTTTCGTTCAATTAAAATCGCCTCATGTAAATAGGGATGCCAACTTTTTGGCATTCAACTTTTGGTTCAACTAATCGCCTGTGAAAATCGCCTCATGTAAATTCTCTATAAAGAAGATAGAACAAGACAATAAGTCTAACGGTACAACGAGTTAAGAGCCGTATACACCATGCAAGCGGTTTGTCAAACTTAAGAGCTAAATAATGCTTGAAACACAATACCCGGCGAACGGCGAAGTTCGACGAATCGGGCGATGCCGTTGTTCACCGTTCGCCTTGCCATTTCGCCTACTTTAACAGAATTAGCAAAAACAGCTGATACAATTTCGTCGCACTTATGGCCAATTTCAAATGAATATTTAAACGGCACTTTAATTGTGGATTCTTGTTTAAATGCCATTTAGCTTTCGTTGGGTTTCAGATCAACTTTGTTTAAATATGCGAAACAATTGGCAGCACTGCTGTTTGTTCCCTGAAATTATTGTTGCATTTGCTTGTTTGTTTGCATTTTGTGCTGAACAGCTGATTCCTTTTTGGTGGGATTTGGTGGGATTGATTAAAAAACCTACCAAACAATCTTGGTTGTTTGGCATGATGAAACGAATACAGAAGGTGGCGCTGATTGTGATACCGCTCTCTCTTTAAAATTTTGACCGAAATATGACGTCATAGGATATTTTGTGTATTGCCTGTGTGATGTACATATACATATAGATATGCAAAACATATAAATACTGGTAGACCTCTCACAACTCTCTCCACCGGCAAATCTGCGATGACGTCATATTCACGTCACTCTCCCAAATTTCACATCAATCAGCGCAATCTTGTATTCTATCGGTCTTGGTNCCCTCTCACAACTCTCTCCACCGGCAAATCTGCGATGACGTCATATTCACGTCCCTCTCCCAAATTTCACATCAATCAGCGCAATCTTGTATTCTATCGGTCTTGGTTGTTTGGTACAAACACAGGGTTGCATATCTCATATTTAAATAGCCAATATTGGCCATTTAAGTGTAGATTAAATGTACGATCTGCAAATGAATAGTAGAAGTTAATCAACAATCTCTACTTAAGTAGCTCATCTGAAATTGGGCCTTATAATTTAGGTGACCTATTTTGAAAAACGCAACCATATTTAGAAATGAGAACAAATATAAAAATAAAACAAGGGGGAATTATTATAAATTATTTTATTTTAAGCCAGGTTTAACGAATCGATCACTGTATTTTTCAACCAACAAAAATAACACAGGCCAACAAGGTTTTCTAACCAAGAATCGGACTATACCCTTCCGAAGGTCTTTGACGTGCTGAATTCGAATCTGACCCCAGAATAGCCCAATCACTTCAGGTTTTCGAGATATTCTAACCTAAAAGTGCAAAAATCACGGTTTTTGGGCACATTTGAGCTCCTATAACAACTTATTTTAAAGCTTTAAAAATCTATATTTTTATTTAGCAAAGGTTGCTAAATCTGCATCAGTATGACGTGCATAGCCGTAGAAAACTAAACTCAGTAAATTCAACAGACGACTTCTCGGTTACAAATAAAGATTTTTTTTAAGATTTAAAATGCATTTGGAGGGAAGGAGTAGTACTTTTAGATAACGAGCTGATCTTTCTGAAAAAAACAATTTCATCGTGTTACAGGAGATCAAATGTGCCCCAAAAACCGTGATTTTTGTACGCTTAGGTTAGAATATCTCGAAAACCTAACATGGTTGGGCTATTCTGGGGTCAGATTCGAATTCAGCACGTCAAAGACCTTCGGAAAAGTATAGTCCGATTCTTGGTTAGAAAATTTAATGAAATTTTGTCGGCCAGTGTAATTCGTGTTATATGTTGTTTTGTTCTAAATCTTTGAAAGCTGAAAAAACATACGGCCACCTTTGGCATGTATTGCCGCTCAGCAGAGCGATAGAAATAAATCTATCGCCCGAAACGCCGCCGAGCAAACTTCGGATTTAGCTTTGGCTGTCTTCAATTTCATATGCCGGCAGGTGTTCTCGTTTTGACAGCAGGAATTTCGCTGTGGTGAGTTCGCCGATCTCCGGCATTTTGTTTCTACGCTGAATCACATAAGCTGCTGGTTAAATCTAATTTAGTATTTTCCCAAAAAACTTTTTTGTAGATAAAAAATAAATTTAAACTTAAATGTCGATAATGCGGACAAAGTATCGATGTCTTCGATGTATCGACCTGGGAATATCGATTCAAAAAATCGATTATCGCACCATAAAATATCGATATTCAGAATAATCGATACAATATCGAACATTCCTAATACCAACTTGTTCGCAAATCTGAATAAAACGAATTCCTATGCATATATTCGCACACCAGCAAATAAATATTTGCGGATTTACCGTATTTAAGATTAAATAAAGATTTTGAATAAAGCAAAATACCAAAACTATGACATATCACACTAGGCTGAAAGTTATCTAAAATATTCCAGCACTCCACCCACCGCTAATACCACAAAATCAAATACTACAAAATATAACAAAACGGAATTCATAACATGAAGGAAAATATGTATGGTTGTGCGACGGAAAGACGGAAGTGCGCCGAAACGAGAGTGGTCTAAACCACCGGGGAGGCGGGAGATGGCACGGGCGTACATATATCGACAGCCACTCAAGCATAGAGAGTGAGTGTATCGAAAGCGTTCAATGGTGTCCGCAGTGGCAATGACTGGTCGAGTTAACTCGATGACCGAGGTATGCGGGCGGTCAACAAAAATTTCAATTTTGAATTTGTGCTATGTAAATACTATACATGCATATATATGTATTTTTATCCGGTTTTACCCACCATCACGGTTGCCACGTTGGTAAAATGTCACCAAAATTGGTAACTCCTATTTTCTTTGGTAATTTGGGAATTTCCGATTTCATTTTGTAATTTTCAGACAAAATGCCTAAAAACCTTATTTTACAATATCTGCGGCAAAGTTATATACACATAGCAAATCTCTTACGGAATGAATTTGTTTTTGATGACACATACGAAATTGTGAGTTATGATTGGCGATATGTACAAACATATGTGCCACGAGGAGCTAAGGTCCGAAATTTATTTCTTAAGACTCGTACACAAAATTGATTTAAAAAAAGAAAAATTCGGCAAGAAATACACGGTTAAAAATTTCGGTTTTAATTTTAAACTTTTTGGACTACATATATGACCAAACTAAATTCAGTTTCAAATACAAACCTTCCAAGTTTAAAAAAAAGAGAGCACATATGTTGGGTTTAGAATTTAAACAATTCGGTTTAAATGTTAAACCCAAACATTTTCATAATTAAGAATAAAAAAAAAAAAAACAATCTTAAATTTCATGCTCCATCTGGTTGGGATTGAACCCGGACAGCCTTGGTAGCAACCAATTGTATCAAGCATCTTTGCACACTCAACTACAGCCACGCATGTAAATGTGCTTTCATATGTTGAGTTTGAATCAACACCACAATTCGCTGTGCAAACATATTCTATTTCGGTTTAGATTTTAAACCAAATTTTCTATATATGAAACCTAGAAACTAGAATTAAAACATTTTGGTTTGATTTTTAAACCACGAACTTTTTGGGCTAAAATTTAAACCAGAATATATTAAAAATTGCGTAAAACTATTGACTGGTTTAAAAAGTAGACTATAAAAGTTTAAAAAAGGCAGTAGTCCCAGCGCGGTTTAAAAATTAAACCCAAATTTTTGACCGTGTACCTATACACTTAGGTCTGTTTTTATGCGGTACATACGTTCCTCGGAAAGCCGCATAAAATAATTCCGCATAAAAAAGTTCTTTACTTTCATACAAAAACAGCATGTAAAAAATTCTTAAAAACCGCATAAAAAAATACACTGTATTAGGCAGTATTAAGCAAAAACACAACTTATTTCTTCACTTCAAGACTTATTATACCATGTAAAACTGAGCGTTAATGAAAGAAATAAAATAGTATCTGTATTAAAAAAAAAAAAAACACCACAATAAATACATGAATTATATAAGAATTCAAAGACAAATTATTTATCAGAAGTATTGTCTCTTACACACTGAAAAAAGTTATAGAAACTCTCAAAAAAGCAAAATCGTTACAGCGTAAAAATGGTTTGAAAAACCGCACAAATTTAAATCCGCATAAAAAAACACATAAAAAGAGACCGAGTTTTAGTTTTTCTTTTGTGCACCGGATACCACTATCCAATTCTTATGTAGATTGCACGTTATTTATTTTCCTATGGTTTTCGAGATTTTTGTAATTTACCGTTATTCAGATAAAAAAAGTGGTTCCACTTAATCACGCAGTTAGCAAATGAAAAGTAAATGGTATTGAACATCACTTTTCGATGGGCCTAGTAGTTTCTGAGAAATTTATTAATCACTCCAAATTTTTTTTATGAAAAAATTAAAAATTTGAATTCAAACTCAGCACGTCGCACATATGTACGTAGGTTTGCTAGGTTTACGGGGCCAAAACAATTTTTGGGTTTTTATGTGCAAAATAGTATAACAAAAGAAAACAACTTGTTTTTGTACAAAATTTGATTATATATGTTTTATAATTTACGCATAGTAAGGAAATACCAATATTTGTATTTGCATCAGAGAAAACAATAAAAATATTTTTTTACAAAGTAACTAGTAGGTACCTACGTACATATAAAACCTAGAAAAACACTTAAGATATATTTACGCTTGCCTCCTCATCCTCACTTTCAGAGAATTCATGCTCCGATTGAATGTTCGGTTCAGCAGACATCAAAAGCTCAACAATCTCAGGCAGAAAAGCCTTGTGTGGGTTTTTTTTTTAATTTTTCTCAGGCTACTTAAAAGAAGGTCCGATGTAAGTAAAAGCCGGTTGTAAATATCTGCATTGCATTGTACCATTGAAGACTTTGGCTATCTGCACACTTGTCGTCCAATCATAGTTGCGTTATCCTCTCGCCCTTTGAGCCGAGCACATGAATTTCAAAAGGGATCTGCACACTTGTCGTTATCGGCTAGTTATCGGCAAATCGTAGAAGATGCAGAAACGGATAAGTACGGCACTGTCGTTTGCTAATCGTTGTGCACGCATTGTTTGTTTACATTTTATGGGGAAAAATTAGTGAAAAAGTCAATGTTTGCATTCAAACTGCTTAAAAAATGAAATATCACGACCGAGTGTGCGAATGTGTGGTCGTCATGTAATCGTTGCATCATGATTGTGACGATGAAGCAACTATACTTGGACGACCAATGTGCAGAAAGCCTTTCGGTATGCCCGAAAATGTATACTGCGGCCTTCGGGCCTTACTGCCCAATCAGCAGTAGGGCGTTTTGAATGATTTGTTACCCATGCATCAGTATTTTGTGTTTTTGTTGTGTAATGTTGTGGGTTTCAAACAAACGCCTACTGGTATTGCCATCGTTAGTGTTTCCAAATTTAGCCTTTGGCATATCCACCTGCAAGCCTGTCTCGGCTCTAAAACGGTTTTGGATTTCCAACTTCGTTTTTTCTTCCAGGGATTTTATGCCTGCGTTCTTTGTTTCCTATATTTTTTACTGGTAATTTGTAGGTCAAATGAAGAATACTTTCTAACAGGCGAATTCTCGCATGTAATACCGATAGACCGAAATCCAAAGCTTGCGGGCTAACGTCATTTTTCTTACTTAAATTGTTGAAATCCTTGGAAGTAGCTTCACATATATAGCATCGACTTGTTAATTTAGTGTCAGTTGCTGCATTACGGACCTTCGCATCGACCATGGTCATTTTTAAAATGCGTCCAAATGTAAATTCATTTTCTTTCAAACTCACTTTGGTTCCGTCTTATTATGGGCTTTAATTGTACATTTTTTAAATTAATGTGCAACGATAAAAAACAAAAAAATTAAGTAAACATTTTTCTTTTAATTTTAAGAGACTAGCAGCTAGAGCAAGTCTTCAACTCCCGATGTTACAACAAATTCGTACACCCGAAACCCTCTACCAATGGGGTACTGCATGTTTCCAATGGGATGCCTGTAAAAAATAACTGCAACTAACTTTATAGTGGAATTTATTTCGACTACGACTACTTTAATCCTATTTTAAGCTAGTTTAAAAGGTTAAATAACATCAAGTTAGAGAACTTCATATCCTTATTTAGCGAATCTTTAAATCAATAAATATTTTTTTCTTTTTAGTTCTTATTGTAATAAAAGCGTGTTGTTAGGTTTTTTTTTAAACTTTAATTTTATTTCTCATTAGCTTTATTTTTTTACACACCTTTCCTTTTTCTTGTTTTAGTAAAAGGACTAACCTTGAAGACCTCATTGGAGGTCTAATATTCTTTTACAATGAGTGTTGTTGATGTTTCGGTTTTATAAAAACGAATATTCGACCTCCAATGATAGCTTTAAGGTTAATCATTTTATTAAAACAAGAAAAAAGAAAGGTGCGTAAAAAAATAAACCTAAGGAATAATAAAATTATAGTTAAAACAAAACCAACAACACGCTTTTATTACAATAAGAACTAAAAAGAAAAAAATATTTATTGATTTAAAGATTCCTTTAACAAGGATATGAAGTTCTCTAACCTTCTAAACTAGCTTAATATAGGATTAAAGTAATTGGCACTAAAAAGGTGTTCGCACGGGGCGATTTTGCGTTTAACTTTTGCTTTCAACTCACGCAGGGTTGCACGAAAAAAAAGTTGAATGGATAAATGTTGGCTGGCGACCAACTTTGTTAAAAGCGATTAGTTGGAAGGCCGTTCAACCAAAAGTAGAATGCAAAGTTGAACAATGCAAGCGCCTTTTTATGGCGAATATTTTGATATTTTTAGCCATAAATTTTTTTTCGTGCAACCCTGCGTGAGTTGAACGCAAAAGTTGCCTGAAAAATCGCCTCGTACGAAAGCCGTATTAGTCATAGTCGAAATAAAGTCCACTGTAAAGTTAGTTGCAGTTATTTTTTACAGACATCCCTTTGGCAACATACAGGACCTTGGTTTTCTCTATATTATTCTTAACCCATTGGTAGAGGGTCTCGGGTGTAAAAATTTATTTTCGACGTCGGGAGCTGAAACTTGTTCTAGCTGCTAGTCTCTTAAAATTTCCTCAATTCCGTCGCAAGCATATTTCCAATGTGAACTTGCAACAAAGTTCAATTCTGCCATTTCCTCGAAGGGATTTTCGTGATTTCAGACCCTTAAGTAAAGAGTTAATATGATTTATTCATATCCTTTTTACTTTTTGCACACCTTTCCTTTTTCAAAAATATACAATTTCATAAAATTTCAATGCCTATTTATCATATTGCTCGAGCGTTAGACGATCTAGAGTCCATACGAATAAGTAGCCCATTATGTCTATTTGGGTACTTAAAGTTGACATTATAGACAATGTTTTTATGTAAAAATAAAAAAAATTTTTAAATGCTATAATTAAAAAAAAAAATCAAAAAGAAAAATGTTTACTTGATTTTTTTTATACGTTGCACATTAATGTAAAAAATGTACAATTAAAGCCTATAATAACACGGAAGAAATACATTTTTTTTCACTAAGTTTCGTTTAAAGGTTTCCAAGATACAGGACTTTAAATTAAGTCCCGTGTAAATAGGCAACCCTACGTCATATAGGCAAAATATGCTGTACGAATATTCATGTCACCTAGACCTTCAATCTCTTCAACTTTCATACAAATCCTTAGAGGTAGCGCACAGAGGTGGCCGCGGTGACATGAAATGCCTCATAAACAAAATCGTGGTACAAAACTCAATAAAAATCTAATATATAAAAATCTCGTGTCACGGTGTTTGTAGTCGAACTGCTCCTAAACGGCTCGACCGATCTTTATGAAATTTTTTGTGTATATGTGGTAGGTATGAGAACCGGATGTAAAGTATATTTCATACCGCTAGGTACAGGGGGCGTGGCACCTCCCATACAAACCGAATTTTTCATACTGCATATCTCTGGAAGTGTTTATGGTAGACTACTCGAACATGGTATGGAGATATATGAAAACAGTCGCATACTCATGGAGAAAAATTGTGGTTATTGGAAAAGAGGGCGTGGCACCTCCCATACCAACCGAATATTTCGTACTGCATATCTCTGGAAGTGTGCATGGTAGAGTACTGGAGCTTGGTGTGTACAAAATATGTATATAAAATCAAACGCATAGTCTTGAAGAAAAATTGGGGCTACTGGAAAAAGGGGCGTGGCACGTCTCCCACAAACCGAATTTTTCATACTGCATATCTCTGGAACTGTTCATATCAGAGTACTGGAACTTGGTATGTACAAAATATTCAAAATCAATCGCATAGTCATGAATAAAAGTTGGAGCTATTGGAAAAAGGGGCGTTGCACCTCCGATACAAACCCACACTGCGTATCTCTGGAAGTGTTCATGGTAGAGTACTGGAACTTGGTATGTACAAAATATTCAAAATCAATCGCATAGTCATGAATAAAAGTTGGAGCTATTGGAAAAAGGGGCGTTGCACCTCCGATACAAACCCACACTGCGTATCTCTGGAAGTGTTCATGGTAGAGTACTGGAACTTGGTATGTACGAGACATATAAAATCAGTCGCATAGTCATGACGAAAAATTGGGGCTATTGGAAAAAGGGGCGTGGCACCTCTCATATAAACCGAATTTTTAACACTGCGCATCTCTGGAAGTGTTCATGATAGAGTACTGGAACTTGGTATTCATATATAAAATCAATCGCATAGTAATGAAAAAAATTAAAAAAGGATGTGGCACATACAAACCGAATTTTTCATACTGCATGGAGAAAAATTTCGGTTATTGGAAAAGGGGGCCGAATTTTTCATACTGCATATCTCCGAAAGTGTTCATGGTAGAGTACTCGAATATGGTATGGAGATATATGAAATCAATCCCATACTCTTAGAGAAAATTTGGGCTATTTGAAAAGGGAGCGTGGCGCCTTTCAAACACACTGAAACTATTATTTATCTTTGTACGCATATACACTTTTGGTAAGTTATTTAAGACGGCAATGGAAATATGCCTTCCACACAACCACCAAACCGTAATATTAGAAGATAAATGCATCACTGAAAATCATGAACGTGAACTGTTGGTGAAAATATTGGACCAAAATTTTTCAATACAAAAAATTTAATTTGGGCGAGACGAAGTTCGCCGGGTCTGCTAGTATTAAAATAAAAATGTTAATAAGCCACAATAAAATTGACAAATACATAGTTTAGGATGAGCCTGCCTGAAACTATACGTACAATTAAGCAAAAGCAAAATTAATGCATAGAATTTACAATAACAACCACGCTGTCAAGTTTAAATAGCGGCAAATCAGATGCACTTGATGGTAGTAGGTTGAATAAGGGAATGAATGAGCAACAAGAGCTTACGGGGTGTGCATAGCTCAGTGGTTAGCGCTTCTGTCTTTGCACATCGATTATGCGGGTTCGATCCCTGCTGAAGTCAAGAAAAAAGAAGTCTGATGAGAAGATGTGGTGATCTCCGAAATGGCTGCTATAACTTCTACCGCTTAGACCTTGTTGCTTCTTCAATTTTTCTCTAATAAACAAAATGGTGGTACAAAGCTCAATAAAAATATTAAAATAAAAATGTTTATAAGCCACAATAAAGTTGACAAAAACAGTAAATATAAATAAGAACAAGATTTAGAACAGATCATTGTTGCTGCCAGGGAGTGAATGGGAAAAAGTTTTTCAAATTTATTTCGTTGTGCAATTAACTGTGCTGTGAAACGCCAGATCATTGGAGAATTTCAAGAACTTCTTCACGAACATACACTTTCGTTAGGTTATTAGAGACGCAAATGGAAATATGCCTTCTGACAACCACCAAACCGTAATATTAGCAGATGTAGTTTTAGGTTTAACGTGGGTACCTTCCGCAATCTAATGCAGTCCAAGCTCCACGGAGCCCCTAAAGCTGAACGGATCTATTCAATGCGAAGATCAGCGCCCCGAAATGCAAGCATCTCGGTACCATTTGGCAGTGCGGAATGGACACACTAACCACCTTGGTAGGGTTCGAGGCCTATCTAAACCTCTGCCGTGCTATGGGTCCGGCACCCGGTTGCAATGCAACTCCACATCGAGCCAACACGACTCTCCCCGCATTCGGGTTTAAACCACAGCCACCACGATACTCCCCGTAGGGCCAAGCCGCACGAGCAGATTGGAGCAAGCTCTAAGGGCAACTGCTCCCCGTGGTACCAGAATTAAGTCGCCGGTCAGACCTCGTGGCCGAAGCCACTCCCAGTTGAGTTACCATACTACTCTGGACTGGTAGCCATCACCAACACCACCTATCTTCTCGACTCGTCTTCGCCTTCTAAAAACTTCACGTGCGAAATTCCTCAAGTTCGTTATCGTCAAATGTGTGGAGAGGGTACTACCGAAGTCGTACCGTCCATCCGTCCATTTTACCCCCATGCTGTCAAGATTNAAGAGGGTACTACTGAAGTCGTACCGTCCATCCGTCCATTTTACCCCCATGCTGTCAAGATTCATCAAGTCCGAGTATCTCGGGCATTCGCAAAGCACGTGCTCGACATCCTCAAGCTCCGCTCCACACTCACACCCCTCAGAGTCATGGAGGTTCCTCTTACGCAAATAAGCATTAAGAGGACCATGCCCCGTTAGTAGAAAATCCAAACTCAAGCAATGCCCGAAGTCCGGATTCTCTCCCATAAACCCTACACTCGGAATGAAGCGGTATNTGCAAAAAAGCATTAAGAGGACCATGCCCCGTTAGTAGAAAATCCCAACTCAAGCAATGCCCGAAGTCCGGATTCTCTCCCATAAACCCTACACTCGGAATGAAGCGGTATGTAACACGACCATTGGAACTACCATCCCAACGCTC
>NW_016158011.1:55591-67785 GCF_001687245.7 Rhagoletis zephyria
TCGTCGGACAGATGCGGTCGAGAAGAAAGAGTCGGGTTCGGGTACCGGGTCTGATGCGGGAAGTCGTGGTCAGGGTCGTGGTCGTCCGAGAACGATTGTTATTCCGGGGGTAGTACCCGTTTTTGGTGCGTCAGGTGGAGCAAGCGGGAGTGCAAGTGGGTTGCCTTTGGGCGTTGGCGCGAGCGCGAGCGCGGAATCGGAGAAGAACATTCAGGCGAGCACGGTTACTAGTACCAGCACTCGTGCTGATGCGGACGTTGAGGGGGCTGCATTAAAGCCAGGTAAGGTGGTTGGGGCCGATACGAGGGCTAGTTCCTCGGTATCGGTGAGGAAGTTAAAAGCGACGGCTATTGCCGAGAATGCCCATCTTAACGGCAAGGTTGATGTCCTCAGTCAGGGAAAGAAATGGGGTCTTTGCCCAGCTAGCTGTGGTTCCACTGATGGGAGCCCCACCGAAGTCGACACCGGAGGCACTTGTGCCCTCGATGCCTGCATCGGTGGCTCCAAAACCGGTGGAGACATATTCGCTGATTGTTCAGGGAAAGTCGGGTCAGTCCTCTAAAGAGGTCGTGAAGAAGGTGGTGGATGAGGTTGGGCCCTCATTAGGTGTGAGGGTGCATGAAATTAAGCCTCTAAAGGGAGGCGGTGCGATTATTCGTACACCTTCTGTCGCGGAGCGGGAGAGGGTTGCGAAGAATACTCGCTTCTCTGAGGTGGGGCTCGATGTCAGCATCAGGAAGCAAGGAACCAGGGTTGTGGTTCAGTCAGTTCACACCGAGATAACCCCCGATGAATTCATGGAGGAGTTGTACCGGTGAACCTTCAGGAGTTCAGCCCTGGATGCCTTGAGAAGGACGTAAGGATGATCAGCCGTCCTTGGAAGAAGACTCCGGATGGAGTAACAAATGTGGTCTTGGAGGGTACGAACAAGTTAATGTCCGCTCTCCTTGATGCAGGCCATTGCTACATCAAGTGGTTTTCGTTCCGCGTACGGCCGGACTTGTTTGCGCCCGCTTGCTTGCATGGGCTTCGATCACCGTGTGGCTAAATGTAAGGCGAAGAAGGAGGTCTGTTTGAGGTGCGGGCAGGAAGGGCATCGTATGGCGAATTGCGATAATGCAATGCATTGTCGCAACTGCGCCTTCAGGGGAAAGCCGGCTGATCACCTTATGATGACAGGCGCTTGCCCGATTTATGGTGCAATTGTTGCCCGTGCGTAAGGTCCTGCAACTTAATTGTCAGGGGGCTTATTCAGTGATGTGTGATGTAGGCGCATTGATGGTAGAGGAGGACTGCAGCATAGCTCTGCTCCAGGAATCTTATGCCACGCAGGGTGTGGTACGAGGTCTCCCTGGTGACTCCAGGGTTTTCACCGACCGTGGGGCCAATGCTGCAGTTGTGGTGAATAACCCGCACTTACAGTGCGTGTTGGTAGACGCGTCTGAGCTAGGGGCAGTTGTTAGTGTAGAGGGTAGGTTCGGGAGGCTGCTCTCAGCAGCATCTATTGTAGGTTTGGTGAGTCATTGGAACCCTACCTCGTCTACCTTGACACGGTGCTACTTCTGGCAAGTAGCAGACCTGTTGTCATCGGTCTAGACGCGAACGCCTCCTCAGCCGCATGGTTCAGCAAGACATCCCGCTATATGTCGGGATATCGAAGCTGGCAGCGGGGCGAGTCGTTAGCAGAATGGGTGGCAGTAAACGAGGTGGACATTCTTAATGTCCCGAGCGAGTGGTTTACATTCGACGGTCCTGTGGGTGCTAGCGACATAGATGTTACGTTGACGAATGCGGCAGGCAGTAGGGACTTCAGCTTCGACTGGAGAGTTAGGGGTGGATGGGGTATAAGTGCCACAATCTTACTGAGATTGTGATCTTGCCCCATACGCCTCCTGGCAGGGATTCTGTGTGTCATGCGAGAAGGTGGCGTACCAGTGGGGTTGACTGGGACCAATACGGTTTCCTAGCCGAAGTGGCTATGCGGGAAGTGCCTCTGAGCGATTTTGAGGAGATGACCTCGGATGAGCAAATTGCTTGTCTTAACGAAATTGTTTGGAAGGTAAATGATCGCGCGCTGCGTAAATGGGTGCCGCCTAATCTTGGCGGGTGAAGTGGTGGTCGCGAGGGCTCAATGACAAGAGGAAGGCTGTCCGTCGATCGAGACGTTTGTTGCAAAGATGTAGGCGCAGCGGGGGGATAATCTGTCCCAGCTTGGGAGTCAATATAGGAGTGAGATGAGAGAATACAAAGATTTGCTAGTCAGGACGAAAGAGGAGGACTGGAGGAGATTTGTAGAGGAAAATAGGGAGGATCCTTGGGGACAGGTCTTCAAGATCTGTCGGGGTCGTCAGAGTAGAGAAATCACCTCTCTTCGCGTTGGTGACACTATGTTATCATCGTGGGGGGCGTGTGCAGGGGCTCTGTTAGGAAAGTTCTTTCCTAGGGCGGAGGTGCAGGTTCCTCAGGCACAAGAGGTGCCTGTCCCCCACTAGATGCTTGGGAGTTGGGTTATGCGTTTGGCCTGGTTAGGTCTAGAAAGTCACCGGGTATTGACGGTTTGAACGGAGAGATGTGCAAATGCTTGTGGAAGTTCATTCCGGAATATTTGGAGGCTATCTATGATAAATGTATTTGGGAAGATTATTTTCCAAGTGAGTGGAAAATTGCCAGGGTTGTTCCCCTCCTGAAGTCGCCTGATAAGATCAGGAGTGATCCTGCATCTTATCGGGGTATCAGCCTCCTTCCAGTACTTGGAAAAGTGCTGGAACGGATCATGGTTGAGCAGCTTCAGGAGTTAACGCGGGGTAGCATGTCGGATAGACAGTATGGCTTCAGGAAAGGACGTAGTGTAGAGGATGCTTGGCTGAATGTTCAGAGTGTAGTACAGGGGAGTGTCAACAATAATGTCCTAGGCAAATTTGTTGATTTTAAGGGGGCTTTAGACTACCTACGTTGGGACAGAATCATTGAGCGTTTGGAACAGCTGGGGTGTGCAGAGATGGCTCTCTGGCGGAGTTATTTCTCCGATCGCAGAGCTACCATGGTTGGTGTTGCGGGACTGTTGAGGTCGATGTGGCTCGTGGCTGTCCGCAGGGGTCCATCAGTGGTCCATTTATTTGGAACCTTATGATGGATTCCCTGCTGTGGGAGCTCGAGCCAGTCTGTGGCTTTAGTGCGTACGCCGATGACCTTCTCGTCGTGGCGGAAGGAAATTCTAGGTCAGATATAGAAAGGCAGGGAGAACGGCTGCTTGAGATCGTCGTAAAGTGGGGGCAACGTATGGGGGTCGACACTTCGGTTGGCAAGACGGTAACAATGTTACTCAAGGGGAAGCTATCGTTGGGACGTACACCGGTGGTTCGCGTCAACGGGGTCAGTCTTAGATATGTGACGCAAGTCAGGTATTTGGGGCTGACCATCGGGGAACGCATGAGCTTTGCTCCCCACCTGGTGTGCCTTAAGGAGCGCCTTGTTGGTGTTGTGGGAAAGGTACGTCGCATCCTGAGATGTGAATGGGGCCTCGGCCGGCGTGCTTTTCGTGCCATCTATCGGGGCCTATTCGTGGCTTGTGCCACTTTTGGGTCCGCTATTTGGTACGAAACAGTTATGAAGGTTGCAGGTCGCCAGAAGGTCCTATCCTGTCAGAGGGTATTGTTGCTGGGTTGTCTTCCGGTGTGTCGCACTGTCTCTACGGAAGCGCTTCAGGTATTGATGGGAGTGCCTCCTCTTGACCTGGTGGTTATAGCGAGAGCTGTGACCTTCAGGATGAGAAGAGGCATGAACATGTGTCCGTTGACTGGGTGGGTTTCGGACGGTGACTTGGAGAGGGGCTATCTTGAGTGCAAACGGTTGTTGGATGACAGAGTGCGTGGTATGTGGCAGGATGACGGACGGACGGACGGACGGACAGACAGTCACCGCTTAATCGATTTCTCTTTTCATTCTGATCATTTATGTATACATTTGTCTATATCTATCTCGATTCGTTTTGCCTGTTACAAACAACCGTTATGTGAACAAAGTTATAATACCCTTGTGCACAAGTGCGCTCGGGTATAAAAATGAAATGTATTTCGTATGACGGCGATGCCTGACCATACGGTTGAACCGATTTCAATTCTGTAAAAAGCACATTTTTGGACCTTCTGTGTGGAAGGTTCTTTAATTTAAAAAAAAATTGAAATTTTTTGTTGTTGTTGCCGAAAAATGAAGAAAGCTGAGACGTCATGATTTCAAAATTTCATAGAGTTTTCCGTATATTGAATGTCACTAAACTACTAAACGGCTGGACCGATTTCGTTCATATTTGGAACATATTTCAGCACCTTGAAGGGAAATATTTCGACTAAAAATTTAATCGCTAGATAGCGCTGGGGTCGGGATATTCATAAAAACAATTTAGCCAATTTAAAAGAAATATTTGGACTTGAAACTTACCCGATAGGTGGCCCTGTGGCCGAGACATCCCCAAAAATTATTTTACGCTAAGAGAAGTATGTATGTATGTATGTGCCACGTTGCAGCCTAAACGGACGAACAGAATCGAACAAAATTTTGACAGAGCATTTCCATGACTCCTGGGCCTATAATAGGGATAATAGGATCCTACAAGAAGGCGTGGCACCTCCCATAGGCGTGAAATTTTTAATCAGCCATATCTGCGGAACCATAAGTCACATGCCCTTGAAATTTGGTATACAGACATATAAATGGTAGGTGCTTATAAGAGGGTATACATAAATGAGTTTGTAGAAGGGGGCGTGGCAGATCCCATAGGTGTGGACTTTTTTATCAGCTATAACTTCGGAAACTTAAGTCACACGAACTTGAAATTTGGTATGCAGACATATCAATGGTAGCAGCTTATAGGAGGGTATATATAAATAAGTTTGTAAAAGGGGGCATGGCACATCCAATAGGCGATGAATTTTTTATCAGCTATAACTTCGGAACCATAAGTCCCACGAACTTGAAATTTGGTATGCACGCGTATCAATGGTAGGTGTTTATAGGAGGGTATATATAAACGAGTTTGTGAAAGGGGGCGTGGCATATCCCATAGGCGTTGAATATTTTGTCAGCTATAACGTCGGAAAAATATGCCACATGAAATTGAAAACTGGTACGCAGACTTATCTACGGTAGGTGCTTATAATAGGCCCATAGGCGTGGAATTTTTTATCAGCTATAACTTCGGAACCATAATTCCCAAGAACTTGAAATTTGGTATGCAGGCATGTCTATGGTAGGCGCTTATAGTATGGCATATATAAATGAGTTTGTAAAAGGGGGCGTGGCACTTTCCATAGCCGTGGAATTTTTTATCATCTATAACTTCGGAACCATATGTCACACGAACTTGAAATTTGGTATGCAGACATTTTAATGGTAGGTACTTATAGGAGGGAATATATAAACGAGTTTGTAAAAGGGGGCGTGGTACATCTCATGGGCGTTGAATCTTTTATCAACTATAACTTCGGAACCATAAGTCACACGAACTTGAAATTTGGTATGCAGACATACCAATGGTAGGTGCTTATAGGAGCGTATATATAAACGAGTTTGTAAAAGGGGGCGTGGCACATCCCATAGGCGTGGAGTTTTTTATCAGCTATATCTGGAACCATAAGTCACACGAACTTGAAAGTTGGTATGCAAACATGTCAATGGTAGGTTCTTATAGTAGGGTATATATAAACGAGTTTGTAAAAGGGGGCGTGGCACATCCAATAGACGTGGAGTTTTTTATCAGCTATATCTACGGAACCATAAGTCCCACGAACTTGAAAATTGATATGCAGACATATCAATGGTAGGTTCTTATAGTAGGGTATATATAAACGAGTTTGTAAAAGGCGGCGTGGCACATCCCATAGGCATGGAATATTTTGTCAGCTATAACTTCGGAAAAATATGCCACATAAAAGTGAAAATTGGTACGCAGACTTATCTGTGGTCGATGCTTATAATAGGCCCATAGGCGTGGAATTTTTTGTTAGCTATAACTTCGGAACCATAAGTCCCAAGAACTTGAAATTTGGTATGCAGGCATGCCTATGGTAGGCGCTTATAGTATGGNAGGCGCTTATAATATGGTATATATAATTGAGTTTGTAAAAGGGGGCGTGGCACATGCCATAGCCGTGGAATTTTTTATCACCTATAACTTCCGAACCATATGTCACACGAACTGGAAATTTGGTATGCAGACATTTTAATGGTAGATGCTTATAGGAGGGAATATATAAACGCGTTTGTAAAAGGGGGCGCGGTACATCTCATAGGCGTTGCATATTTTATCAGCTATAACTTCGGAACCATAAGTCACACGAACTTGAAATTTGGTATGCAGACATATCAATGGTAGGTGCTTATAGGAGGGTATATATAAACGAGTTTGTAAAAGGGGGCGTGGCACATCCCATAGGAGCGGAATTTTGTATCACCTATAACTTCAGAACCATAAGTCACACGAATTTGAAATTTGGTATGCAGACATATCAATGGTAGGTGCTTATACAAGGGTATATATAAACGAGTTTGTGTTTGTAAAAGGGGGCGTGGCAAATCCCATAGGCGTGGAATATTTTAACAGCTATAACTTCGGAACCGTAAGCCCCATGAACTTGAAAATTGGTATGAACACATATCAATAGTAGGTGCTTATATGAGGGTTTATATAAATGAGTTTGTAAAAGGGGGCGAGGCGCATCCTATAGGTTTGGAATCCTTTATCAGCTATAACTTCGGAACCATAAGTCCCACGAACTTGAAATTTGGTATGCAGACATATCAATGGTAGGTGCTTATAGGAGGGTATATATAAACGAGTTTGTAAAAGGGGGCGTGGCACATCCCATAGGAGCGGAATTTTGTATCACCTATAACTTCAGAACCATAAGTCACACGAATTTGAAATTTGGTATGCAGACATATCAATGGTAGGTGCTTATACAAGGGTATATATAAACGAGTTTGTGTTTGTAAAAGGGGGCGTGGCAAATCCCATAGGCGTGGAATATTTTAACAGCTATAACTTCGGAACCGTAAGCCCCATGAACTTGAAAATTGGTATGAACACATATCAATAGTAGGTGCTTATATGAGGGTTTATATAAATGAGTTTGTAAAAGGGGGCGAGGCGCATCCTATAGGTTTGGAATCTTTTATCAGCTATAACTTCGGAACCATAAGCCCCATGAACTTGAAATTTGGTATGAACACATATCAATAGTAGGTGCTTATATGAGGGTTTATATAAATGAGTTTGTAAAAGGGGGCGAGGCGCATCCTATAGGTTTGGAATCTTTTATCAGCTATAACTTCGGAACCATAAGCCCCATGAACTTGAAATTTGGTATGAACACATATCAATAGTAGGTGCTTATATGAGGGTTTATATAAATGAGTTTGTAAAAGGGGGCGAGGCGCATCCTATAGGTTTGGAATCCTTTATCAGCTTAACTTCCGAACTATAAGCCCCATAAACTTGAAATTTGGTATTAACACATATCAATAGTAAATGCAAATATGAGGGTTTATATAAATGAGTTTGTAAAAGGGGGCGAGGCGCATCCTATAGGTTTGGAATCTTTTATCAGCTATAACTTCGGAACCATAAGCCCCATGAACTTGAAATTTGGTATGAACACATATCAATAGTAGGTGCTTATGTGAGGGTTTATATAAATGAGTTTGTAAAAGGGGGCGAGGCGCATCCTATAGGTTTGGAATCTTTTATCAGCTATAACTTCGGAACCGTAAGCCCCATGAACTTGAAATTTGGTATGAACACATATCAATAGTAGGTGCTTATGTGAGGGTTTATATAAATGAGTTTGTAAAAGGGGGCGTGGCATATCCCATATTCGTTGAAACGTTTATCAGCTATAACTTCGGAACCATATGTCGCATCAACTTAAGATTTGGTATGCAGTTATATACATATTTGGTAGGTGCTATAATAAGGTCTATATAAATGAGCAGACATGTCAATTGTAGGTGCTTATGGGAGGGTATATATAAACGAGTTTGTAAAAGGGGGCGTGGCATATCCCATAGTCGTGGAATTTTTTATCAAGTATAACCTCGGAACCATAAGTCGCACAATCTTGAAGTTTGGTATGCAGGTGTAGCTATGGTAGGTGCTTATAAAAAGATAAATATAAATAAGTTTGTAAAAGCTGGCGTGGAAAATCCCATAGGCGTGACAATTTTTATCAGCTATAACTCCAAAACAATAAGTCACATGAAATTTAAATTTGGTATGCAGACGTATCTATGGTAGGAGCTTATAGTAAGGTATATATGACTGAGTTTATAAAAGGGGGCGTGGCATATCCCATAGTCGTGGAATTTTTTATCAAGTATAACCTCGGAACCATAAGTCGCACAATCTTGAAGTTTGGTATGCAGGTGTAGCTATGGTAGGTGCTTATAAAAAGATAAATATAAATAAGTTTGTAAAAGCTGGCGTGGAAAATCCCATAGGCGTGACAATTTTTATCAGCTATAACTCCAAAACAATAAGTCACATGAAATTTAAATTTGGTATGCAGACGTATCTATGGTAGGAGCTTATAGTAAGGTATATATGACTGAGTTTATAAAAGGGGGCGTGGCATATCCCGTAGGCGTGGAATTTTTAATCAGCCATAAATAGGGAACCATAAGTCACATGAACTTGAAATTTGGTATTCATACATAGGTATCTATGGGAGGTGTTCATAGTAAAGTATATATAAATGAGTTTGTAAAAGGGGGATATACATATATATATTTATCTATTAGATAACTCGGATATTTAAAACTGTGTGTTTTTTTGTAACCTTACCGTCTTTAGATTATTTTGAAATGGAAAGATTAAATCCTTTTTTAATCTCGCGATGCTGTTAAACGAAAAAGTTCCGTTCATAATGAATATAACTCCTTCCGAATTAAGCTTTCTACCAGAAAAGTGCACCTAAATAAAAGAGCTAATCGAATAGGCAGCTAAACGGAATGTACCGTAGTAGAATAATTTTAATTTACAAGTTTGATCGTTACCTTAATCTTTCTAATATTAATAATGGAACAAAATTTGTAAGTAAGCCTTAATGTAAACAAAGAAAATAGTTTGTTTCCTTTAATTTATGCTGAACTGAATATTTGTATTACTGTTTTATATTTTGATTTGTTTACCCCGAACGACGTCGGGTGCTCTGCTAGTCTATATATATAAAAGTGAAATGTCTTTCGTATGACGGCGATGCCTCACCAAACGGTTGAACCGATTTCAATTCTGTAAAAAGCACATTTTTCGACCTTCTGTGTGGAAGGTTCTTTGATTTAAAAAAATTTGAAATATTTTGTTGTTGTTGTCGAAAAATGAAGAAAGCTGAGACGTCACGATTTCACAATTTCATAGAGTTNGTGAAATGTCTTTCGTATGACGGCGATGCCTCACCAAACGGTTGAACCGATTTCAATTCTGTAAAAAGCACATTTTTCGACCTTCTGTGTGGAAGGTTCTTTGATTTAAAAAAATTTGAAATATTTTGTTGTTGTTGTCGAAAAATGAAGAAAGCTGAGACGTCACGATTTCACAATTTCATAGAGTTTTCCGTATATTGAATGTCACTAAACTACTTAACGGCTGGTCTGATTTCGTTCATATTTGGAACATATTTCAGCACCTTGAAGGGAAATATTTCGACTAAAAATTTAATTTTTTTTTTAATTTTTAAAAATTGCATTTACTTGCTGATTTGGCTCATATTTAGAAAAGAATTTAGCCAATTTAAAAGAAAAATTTGGACCTGGAACTTACACGATAGGTGGCCCTGTGGCAGAGACATCCCCAAAAATTATTTTACGCTAAGAGAATATATGTGCCAGGTTGCAGCCTAAACCGACAGAGAGAATCGAACAAAATTTTGACAGAGTATTGCCATGACACCTAGGCCTATAATAGGGTAAAAAAATTGGGATTCGACAAGGGAGCGTGGCACCTCCCATAGGCGTGAAATTTTTAATCAGCCATAACTTCGAAACTATAAGTCACATGAATTTGAAATTTGGTATGCAGTCATATATATGGTAGGTGCTTACAGTAGAGTATATATAAATGACTTTGTAAAAGTGGGCGTGGCACATCCCATAGGAATATTTTATCAGCTATAACTCCGGAACTATAAGCCACATGAACTTGAAATTTGGTATGCAGACATAACTATGGTAGCTGCTTATAGTATGGTATAAATAAATGAGTTTGTAGAAGTGGGCGTGGCACATCCAATAGTCGTGGAATATTTTATCAGCTATAAATCCGAAACTAAAAGTCATATGAACTTGAAATGTGTTATTCAGTCATATATGTGGTAGGTGCTTATAGTAGGGTATATATGAATGAGGTTGTAAAAGTGGGCGTGGCACATCCCATAGGAATATTTTATCAGCTATAACTCCGGAACTATAAGCCACATGAACTTGAAATTTGGTATGCAGACATAACTATGGTAGGTGCTTACAGTAAAGTATATATAAAGGGGTTTGTAAAAGGGGGCGTGGCACATCCCATAGGCGTGGAAATTTTTATCAGCCATAATTTCACAACCATCAGTCTCATGAAATTGAAATTAGGTATGCAGACATATCTGCGGTAGGAGCTTACAGTAGGCTATATATACATGAGTTTGTAAAAAGGGGCGTGGCACATCCCATAGGCGTGGACCATTTTATCAACTATAACTTGGAAACCATAAGTCCCAAGAACTTGAAATTTGGTGTGCAGGCATATCTACGGTAGGCGCTTTAAGTAAGGCATATATAACTAAGTGGAACATCCCATAGGCGAGTTTTTAAAAGGGAGAGCGGCACGTCCCATGACCTGAAATGTTTTATGAGCTATAACTCCGGAGCTATAAGTCGCTTGAACTTGAAATTTCGTACGCAGCCATTTTAATGGTAGGTACTTATATTAGGGTATATATAAATGAGTTTGGAAAAGAGTGCATGGCACATCCAATAGGCATGGAATTTTTTATCAGCTATAACTTCGGAACTATAAGTCCCACGAACTTGAAATTTAGTATGCAGATATATCAATGGTAGGTGCTTATATATAAATGGGTTTGTAAAAGCGGGCGTGGCACATCCCATAGGCATTAAAAATTTTATCAGCTATAATTTCAAAACCATAAGTCAAATGAAATTGAAATTTGGTACGCAAACGTATCTATGGTAGGTGCTTATATTAGGGTATCTTAATATATAAATATCCCGTGTCACTGTGTTCGTTTACGCTAATCTCCGATACCGCTTAACCGATTTCAATGAAATTTTGTGGGTGTGTATTGTTGGTTCCAACTTAAAAGATAGGATAGATGTGAACCCGAGAAAATTTTTTTTTTTTCATCGAAATTTTTTATCTAATATACATATAATAATAAAATTATAGTTTAAAAAACTGAAACCTCCCTATTATAATTGCCATTCGTACTGTCATCAGGTATGTAACTTGAGAATAGAAATCGCTGCATCTTTTAGGCGCATCAATATTACATAGTTACATCCCGAGTTAATAAAAGGAAGGTAAAAATCGAACTCTTCCTAAACGGCTCGACCGATCTATATGAAATTGTTTGTGTTATATATGGTAGGTATGAGAATCGGATGTAAAGTATATTTCATACCGCTAGGTGCAGGGGGCGTGGCACCTCCCATACAAACCGAATTTTTCATATTGCACATCTCTGGAAGTGTTCATGGTAGACTACTCGAATATGGTATGGAGATATATGAAAACATTTGCATATTCATGGATAAAAATTGCGGTTATTGGAAAAAGTTACGTGGCACCTCCCATACAAACTGAATTTTTCATACTACATATCCCGGAAATGTTCATGGAAGAGGTCTTGAACTCATGGAGATAAATTGTGGTTATCGGAAAAGGAGGCGTGGCACTTCCCATACACATCGAATTTTTCATACTGCATATCTCTGAATGTGTTCATGGAAGAGTACTGGAACTTGGTATGTACATGATATATAAAACGCGCTATTGGGGCTATTGGAAAAATGGACGTGACACCTCCCATGGTAAATTACTCGAAAATGGTATAGAGATATATGAAATCAATCCCATGCTCTTAGAGAAAATTGGAGTTATTTGAAAAGGGGACGTGGCGCCTTTCAAACGCACTGAAACT
>NW_016158011.1:67917-92979 GCF_001687245.7 Rhagoletis zephyria
CACCTCCCATGGTAAATTACTCGAAAATGGTATAGAGATATATGAAATCAATCCCATGCTCTTAGAGAAAATTGGAGTTATTTGAAAAAGGGACGTGGCGCCTTTTAAACGCGCTGAAACTATTACGTATCTTTGTATGCATGTAGAGTTGTGCTAAGTTATTTAAGACGGCAAATATGCCTTCTGACAACCACCAAACCGTAATATTAGAAGACAAATGCGTCACTAAAAATCGTGAACGTGAACTCTTGGTGAAAATGTTGGACCAAAGTGTTTCAATACACGGTTAAAAATTTTGGTTTTAATTTTAAACTTTTTGGAGTACATATCGTCGTTTAAAGTACAAAACCGCGTATCGTCATTCTGCAAAACCGCGTAACTGACATTGGCTGGCAAAAATTAGATTTGCTCACATAAGTTCTTGGCTCAATCCTTATCCATTCGTCCTGAAATATACTAGCCAGAAATGCAATTGCGTTATAAAAAAGAAAACCATTTTGAAATATGAGTGTTTTTACGCTCTAGAAAACAATTTCTACAACTTCACATACGGGGTTTTGCATTTTGCTGATACGCGGTTTTGTATTTTGTTGATACGCGGTTTTGCACTTTAAACGACGATATATGAATAACCAAATTACATAAATTCAGTTTCAAATACAAACCTTATAAATTAAAAAAAGAGGGCACATATGTTGGGTATAGAATTTAAACAGTTCGGTTAAAATTTTCAACCCAAACATTTTCATAATTAAGAATAAAAAATAAAAATAAAATTTCATGCTCCGTCTGATGGGGATTGAACCCGGACAGCCTTAGTAGCAACCAATTGTATCAAGCAGCTTTGCACACTCAGCTACAGCCACGCATGTAAATGTGCTTTCATATGTTGAGTTTGATCCAACACCACATTTCGCTGCGTGCAAACGCTTTTTATTTCGATTTAGATTTTAAACCAAATTTTCTATATATGAAACCTAGAAACTATAATTAAAACATTTTGGTTTGATTTTTAAACCACGAACGTTTTGGACTAAAATTTGAACCACAATATATTAAAAATTGCTTAAAACTATTGACTGGTTTAAAAATTGATTTTTTTCAGAATTTGAAAGCTTATTATTTATTTTTTGAAACGTCCAAAATTAAAAAATTATACTAACGAGCAGGGTTGCCACTGAAAAATTTTCTTTCCTGGTTTTTATACTTAAAATAAGATATCCAGTAAACAAAAAGATCAGAATAATAGCTATTATTTACATTTAGCACACACAAAAAAATGGTGTATGCTTTTAACCAGACACACCTACCGACATGTATTTCGACCCACTGAATCCGAATCTGAGGTCCGTTTGACTTCTAAACCCTCAAAATTTCGTGTAAATTGCGAAAAACCGAAAAGATGGCAAAAAATTCGCAGTTTATAGTTTTAAAAAAGGCTTTGGAGTAAATGACGTGAAAAATCGTAGCGCTCATTTGCATACTATATGTACATATGTATTATGAAGTATGTACATATACATACATATTGCTACCTAAAGGTGAAAAGGTGCCAAGTCCATTTTTTTTTTTATTTAGTTTGTGATGCATAATGACAGATAATCCTGAACAAATTCAAAAAATGGAATTGGCACTTTTTCACCTTTAGTTAACGATATATAAAATAAACCTCACGGTTAGGCTTGCCAAATGTCCGGGTCTAGGAGCCTCCGGGCTTGGGACAAAATCTGCGCGCTGCCGGTGTGACACTAATTTCTTCGAGTTGCGGTTAAAAACTTTGAGATTTTCCGATTTACTGGAAATATGACTAACAATAAGTGGTTTTCTTTTTTGAATCGCCCATTTAAAATATTTTAACAACCTTGTCATTCTGACAACCTAGAATTCTGCCTACCCCAACGAAGTTTTTAAATTAATGAGGGTAAAATTGTCATTGCCAAATTTGGCAAGCCTGCGGACAGTGCTGACAAAGTGACACATTACAACAAGCCAGAGATATTTTCTGTTTTATGAGCAAAGAAACCTACCAAAATTTTAAGCATCCTACCATCCTCCCAACGAGAAAAAACCTACCAATTTTGGATGGAGAAGCGCAAAACGGCAACCTTGCTAACGAGTAATGTGGCTTATTTATATAGCGTCAGCTATTGGTGCTTATAGTTTTATAATATTTTATTATTTTTATAATTTTCTGGAATCATGGGAAAGATATATTTTGGTACAAGAATTCAATGTACAGTTGGTTTACCACAATAAAAATGTCAATGACACTTCTTTTTGAAACCTATAATAAACGTTCAAAAATTTTATTCAACTTCTTCCTCATTTTTTCTAAAAACAAATAGAAGTATATCAGAGATAGTAGTCGAGAGTTCAAGCTTTAATTTAAGCCAGGAAAGTTCGGTCACCTATTGTTCCTTTGTTACAGCTTCTAAAATATTGCAACGTGATTTTTTGACACTTTGACGTCGTTTTTTTTGCAAAGTCTGGAGCTGATGCTTATGGTTTCGTAATCAACACAAAAAAGTCTATCAAAACAGCTTTAAAATTTGCCATACCAAAATTTGTTTTACTTGTTATGTAACAAAAAAATTAATAAATATGAACATTTACTCAAATTTAAATACAGAGGACATGTAATATGTATTTTCATTAATTGCATTTACATTTTATTCATTTACCCAAAACAACTGTTTATATAAAATAAATATTGCACTTATTATACCTTCCATGAGCATAAAATGGTATTATAACTTTGGTCCGATGTTTGTAATTACCAGAATGAGAAGAGGTAGACCCATTAAAATGTATACTTAAATGATCAGAACGTCGAGCATGTCCGTCTGTTTGTATGCAATCTACACTGAGGGAAATAATGCATAGTAAAAATGAATACTTTATATTTGATTGTCGTTTAAAAATGTTCGTATTTAAAAATAATATTTTCATACAAAATTTATTACGCACGTATTTGACTGTTCACATCTGAGTATGTATATGTAAGTGTACATACGCACCCCAAGCATGCAGAGCGCCGCACTGAGAGCGGTGACGAAACACACATACACACATAGCAAGAATGGTAGAATGAGAGTAGAATTCTCAAGAATTTCTGTCAATCGTGCATACATAGTACATACATATTTATCCGGACAAATCGCGTTCTTTGGTGTTGATGGATATTCAACATTTGAAAGCAAATTTATATGACTGGGTGTAGCTGAGTGCGCAAAGATGCTTGCCACAAGTTGTTGGTATCCGGAGATGGTCGGGTTCGAATTCCGCTGCAGGCAACATGCAAATAAATTTTTTTTTTAGTTTTTTCTTGATTATTCACTTCTCGGATGCTTTTTCAGTACGAACGCGGTCATTTTAATATGCGCGTAATTGAATTGAATATTTACCGATATACAGTACTTTCGTTGACGTTTATAGTAAGATCAATTACGTTTCTATTTGATTTTAATATTTTTTTCCCTCAGTGTAGTCTCTTAATTTTTGAGATATCCAGATGAAATTTGGTAGGTGGGTATATTTTTATATTGTACTAATCATTTGTCGGAAACGGAAGAATCGGACCACTATAACATATAGCTCCCATTCAACTGATTGTTCAGATATGAGATTTTTCGTTATAACTGCTCCATTTATGCAGATAGCAACATGAAATTATCCAATACTTCTTCCCATTATCAACAAAATACTTACAGTGAAAAATACTAAGATCGGGTCACTATAACCGATAGCTCCCATACAACTGATTGTTCAGATATAAGATTTTTCATTATAACTCCTCCGTTTATTATTAACATCATTATTAACTAAATCCTTACAGTTGAAATTACAAAGTTCGGGTCACTATTACATATAGCTCCCATACAACTGATTGTTCAGATATAAGATTTTTCATTATAACTCCTCCGTTTATTATTAACATCATTATTAACTAAATCCTTACAGTTGAAATTACAAAGTTCGGGTCACTATTACATATAGCTCCCATACAACTGATTGTTCAGATATACGATTTTTTGTTATAACTCCTTCTTTTGTGCATATGGGAACATGAAATTTCGCAATATTTCCACCCATTATCAAAAGAATACTTACAGTGAAAATGGCGAAGATCGGGTCGTTATAACCTATAGCCTCCATACAACTGTGTGTTCAGATAAGAGATTTTTTGTTGTAACTTCTCCATTTATGCAGCTATAAACATGAAATTTCGCACTACTTTCACTCAAGATCAGGTCACTATAACCTATTTATTTCCACCATACAACTGAGCTATTTTATAAATATCTAGGAGTGCCAGTTACTGTCGAGATTCTTATTACTTACTGGAAAATCTCCTGCTTTGGAACTAAGTAAAACGTGACTACAATTTTTACATTTTACTTTAAATATTTTATTAGCGCTAAAATTTAGTGGGCAATAATTCCTCTATAAACAATGTTTTTTGTAAAAACCCTTTGTTCGGCACAGAAATGACCTTGATCTATAGTATGGATGTGCCGGGTATCCGGTAGATATCCGGAATCCGGCTTATCCGGCCTTTTTTCTGTTATCCGACTATCCGGCCGGACACTGGTTAAAATCCGGCCGGATCTCCGGATTTCGATTATAGAAGATTCTATTTAAAAATATAGTTCAGATATTTTTGCTACATTTTCGTAATCAAATTTAATAGTATCTAACTAGTAATTAAGAGTTAATTGATGTTGTCAAACAAGGGGAGGGACCTACAATTTTACGCCGACTCCGAACGGCGATTGTATTTTTATGAGAAGCGGTTTTCATGGCACTCGTAGATTTGCCAGCGGTTGGGTTGAACCGCTACACCACAGCGGCCGTCTATGATTCCACCCAATTAAAGGATCAGTACAAAAATTGGAATCAGTACCAGAGCCGTTGGCGATTTCCTCAAAGAATTGCCAAATATCCTGGTCTCGCTCTTCAATAGAAGCTTTCAGTAGAGTTCGCCGTCTTTAGAGTCCGACCGATTAATCGGCATCGGCATCGGCTATTATCGGCACAAAATTGAGCATCGGCATCGGCATCGGCATCGGCCTTTTTTCGCCGATTCTTTGCCGATTCTTTGGAATTTATTTACAAATGTTCAGGTGAAGCGACAGCCAACATTAAAAAACATTTGCAGACAGTTCACAAAAATGATTTTTTTTTTGAAGGTGTTTCACGTTTTTTCCATACAAAAGTATGTGCGACAATTTTCTTTTATATGGAGAACACTGCCAGCAAAAAAAAATTGCCAAAAATTAACGGGATTTTATAGCAGCTTGAAACTTGCACTTCATTATACTAGAATGAAATGGTCTACAAAACTGCATACCAAAATTTTGATCAAAAGGTTTGAAATTTTGGTGAAAATAAGCAGAATTTTTCTAATTTTTGTACAAAGTTTGAAATCTGAATTTATATGGTGTTTGTTGTATACCAGCTAGACTTTTATAAAAAAAAATAATAAACATTAAATAGAAAAGACAAAATCGGTCAAAATATTGCAATTCTTTTATTTTGTGGACCACTATATGTATGTACATACATACCTAGCATATAAGTTCTTATGCATTGAGTGCAAAAGAGTACAAAACGAAATGAAATTTTATGTTCCCAAATATTTTTTGCTTAGCACCATAAAAAAAGTGTTTTATGTAATGTACATAAATGTGATATATGTACATATATATTTACACATACATATGTATGTATGTACATGCATTGTATGTAATGTTGCATAACAAGCCAATTAATTCAATTATTTCTTTTCTTTTTTTTTTTTAACTCCGTGAAATGAACTGATTTTATGAATTAATACATTTATTTGTAATTTTTTATGGAATCGGCATCGGCCGATTCTTTCCCCATAAGCCGATTAATCGGCATTGGCATCGGTACCTGAAAAAAAATTGGAATCGGTCGGACTCTAGCCGTCTTTCATATGATTCAGCACGTTTCTCCTAACTAGCTAGCTGATTTATATTTTCGAATTATTTATTTCACCATTTACCCAGTTTTTAGATTTATTGATGACAGAAAATAAAACGAGTTTTGACATGTGTGTCACAAAATATTGCAACAATGAAGCCTTACGGGGCGATTCGGGAAGCGAAACGATATGTAACCATGCATTTTAGTTTGATTTTCATCACATTTAAAAAAAAAAAACAAATTAAACACGCGTTTTTTCTTAGCGGTGTTCTTGGCTGTTTATCTTTTGTCTTTGACTTTTCTCCTTTATTTACCAAAAATAGTCGATAAATCCGTATTGCAGAGGGAGGAGTTATCTATTTAATACAGGATTATATCATAACTTGGATTTCAGAGTGGACATTTTGTATTCTTAATTATGTATTGGATAGTTCAACTCGAAAAAGCAGAAATCCTAGCTCAATAAAAAACCTATTATAACATTATGAAATTTATTAAAGGCAAGAGTCTACCAGATATCCGATCGGATATCCGAATCCGGCACTTATTTTTTACAGGATATCCGGAATCCGGTTATCGGGCAAAATCTCTATTCGGCACATCCCTAATCTATAGTATCTGAAATGTAGAACCGCAATCCGTCAAATGAGCGAACTCTACTGGCAGCAACATAAAATTGTCCATGAGAAGATACAGGTATTCGTAATAAAATACCAACCTTTTGAAATTGTTGCCCCTGAGATTTATTAATAGTCATACAAAACGCGGGAATGATTGGAAATTGGTACGCTGAAACGAAATCAGCAAAAGAGTGCCAGAATAGGACAAATGAATGCGAGGGAAACATGAGATTCCAGTTAAAACTCCACAATCTGAAGAGGTTTTATGCGTTCGTTGTGTTTAGATTGCGTATAAGTAATACAATACAGTTTTTTTTAGTACCAGTTTATGTGGAGGTAATTCGCTGACAGTTAAAGAGTTTCAAAACTCGATAGGGTAATTATTATGCTCCCGCACATCATCAGAAATAATTATATCAACACTAAAGTATGACTTTTTTTGTCCTGGCATACGTTCCAAAACTTCTGCATTGGGCACGTTCAGAAGGCGCAACAGCTCAGTAACTGTTGCGATTGCATCTTCTGAACTCGTTGCTTTGTACTTCTGATCAACTGAACAGTTGCGTGTTAGGTGATCGTAATACTTTTCTGATCATTTGAGACAACATGTTGTGTGTTGTTGAATTTGACAGCTAATGTATCAAGCCGTCCAGAAGACACATTACGATCACTGATTTTTTTTTATCAACGTTGCGCTCAACTTCTGCGCCTTCTGAACCTACCCATTTATTAAAGAGCAATAATCATTTTTTGGCGCCAGTATAATAGAATACAAAATGTGATCAGAAAGAATGTTTTCCCCAATATTCCCAAAGATTTCTTCAATTATGTAGATTAATTGTGTCAGCAAGTAAATTATTTGGAATTTCAATAGCGAAAATTGGCATTTTTGGTTGACCAAGTAATTTGAGAAACTTTACAAAATCAGTTTCATGTGAGAGGGCTCTCATATTAAGCGTGAAAGTCAAATGATGGAAAAAGGAAAATTCGGACCCCAGATTTGAAGCCCAAAATACAATAACGCAGTGGCAGTGGCAGTGGCAGTGGCAGTGGCAGTTTTTCGAAATCAGCTGTTTTTTAGAAAATGTGGTGTCCAATGAAGCGACTCACAATCAGCGTTGCCGTTTTGGTCCGATTGGACCAAAATTGGTAGGTTCATTCTCCTTTGGTAGCTTGGTTGGTTTGATGAACCTTTTGGTAGGCAAACATTTTTTGAAAAAAAAAAACCAAATTGAGCATTAAAATTTGTTCGCTTAATTTACGTTTACACGTTCAAAACATTGCTTTCACTTTGCTCACACGTATAAGATTTCTTAGTTTTTTTTCTATATTTTATTAAGCAGACAATTTTATGCAAACAAAAACTCACTTCCCAAAGCTATGACCGATTGGCTGTTGAAATAGAACCAGAAATTACCCATCGTCTTGAAAGAAAAATTGATGATAGGCAATTTTCAAAGTGTGAGTGTATTGGTAAAAAAGTGTGAGTGTATGCAAATTGAAACGAATTTGGGATTTTTTTTTATTGAAATGCATAAAATGTCTGATTTTGTTTTTTCACACACAAAGAAAAATGGAATTAATCTCAAAGGCATTTACATTTTTTAAAAAAGTTTTTGTACAATGCGTGAATTCTTTTATTTAAAGACCCTGATAACAATAATATGTGTAGTTTTAATTTTTACTGTTAATTTGTGTAGTTAAAAACTTATTAAATTCTAGAAATCTAGCATTAGTGATGAACAAAACTTTGGTAGTTTGCAAACGGATTCGGTAGGCGTTTTGGTACTTAAAAATATTTTCAAGTGGCAACACTGCTCACAATACAGCAGTGGCAGCTGGCAGTACTGCTCAGTTTAGCCCAAAAATTCACTGCCACTGCCCTCATCGCAGCAACCTTCGCATGCTGAATTTGACATAAATAAAATGCAGCCAACTTTTGTTCATGTCACTGAAGCCTAAAAGACAACAACAAAAATGTAAACAAACAAAAGGGAATGTCAAAAAAAGCTGTCACTGACAACGCCGTATTGTATTTGCTGCGGCAGTGACTGCCAATATTAACAGCAACAGCTGATTTTAAACTGTCACTGCCACTGCCACTGCGCTATTGTATTTTGGCCTTAACACAATTTTCAATTAGGGTGACACGGGAACCATGGGGCACTACCGGCAAAATTTGGCGGAAATCACCAGACATTAAAGTTTTCTTTCTCCCATATATAATTTCCCTATCTCCCGTTGCACTGAAATCACGTAAAAGTCTGTCAATAACCTTAAGAGCAAGAAATTTCATTTATCAATATCAGCGATGCCGTTTTAATATTCTCTCCTTCAACACTGTTAGGTGTAATGTTTGTCACTGAATTCTCCAAAATTTGAATTCGACCGCCTATCAAAAGAGTAGAAGCTATACCGCTGAATACAGTAGCTGCAGATTTAAGGTTCAACGAATCTAATTTATGTATGATTGCTGTATGAACAAACGTTTTTCCGCAGCCTGCATTTGCTGTAAGACAAAATACGTTGCTGCCAGTGTCACGATGTAAAACTTCTCTCAAAACTTTGCCAATAATATAGCGTTGTTCATCATTTGCGTTCTTATACATTTCATCAAAAAGAGCACCCTCTTCACGTTGATTGAAAAAATCCGAATTTACGTATTCAGGCACATGAAGTGGAGTTTGTAGACCAAGAGCTTGACATGAAAGGTTGTGTGTTTGAAGAATCTCACTTATTTTTATCAGAGCTCGATTATATGATATATTTATTGTGAACCCTTAGGAAATCTTCACTCATGCAAATCTTAAATTCATTCCACAATTCTAAGGCCACAGATGAATCCAAATAACTGGCGTATTTTTCGAGGGGACTCGGTTTCTCTAGCTTCTATCATACATTCTCGCCATTCACTATCATTCGTTGCTACACCTCGTGCCTGGCATGCGTCGACAAATGTTAGATTCAAAACTCCCTCATTCATTAATAAATGATTAAAAGACCTTGGGCCACGTACATGCAATAAGAGCAACCGTAAATGAAACAATTGTACATTTTTTGTTAACACAACGTATAGTCTTGAAATATCTATCTCTTGTCCACGTTGTCCTTTGATCCATTTTTTTCTTTGCTATTTCATACATAATGCAGTGGTAGTTCGCTATACAAAAATCCATTTGCCCCAGAATCGTAATTATTTAACTCAAAAAATGCCAATAATTTAGTCCTTGGGGGATTTGAAACCGCTTCTCTCTCATTTCCCTCCCTAAAGTAAACATTTCGATCAAGGCGAATCTATACGAGGTGGTGTTATCGGATCCGCTGATTTCACGGCGAATTTGTACCTTTTGTCAAAATGATGTGTTTTTTGTAATTCTGCTTTGTACTGATTGTCAATGTGCGTATAATTTGTTGTTGTAATTTTTGTTTTTGTTCTGTTTTTTGTTCTGATCAGAAGTCATGTTTGTATAACTTAAATATAAAAAACGAGATCAATTACAAACTTATGGCGTATTATTTTCTATTGAAAAATTTTGCCTTACATTGTAACATTTGCATTAGGTTACTTTTCGTCCTGAAAAATGGCTATATAAAGTATTTTGCATAGTCGGAGGGCAATATTTTGAGAAATGAACACGTGAAACTGTGAGAGGGCTGAAGAAAACAGGCCAACATCATTTCGAGAAAAGAAAATGCCATTCATTTATATGGAACCGTCACTTTTTAAGTTTTTAACAATCCAACTACATATTTAATTGTACTTTGATGTCCATATATTCGAACCTCCTATTTTTAAACTCACTCTCTCACATGCCTGTCGGAGGGCAATAATAAGCAACAATAAAAGTTGCGATCCCGTACGAGTCCGGACTACTCAGAATCAGTCATATTTTACTGTACTCGGTTCTCTGACTATTGAGAGGACAAAAAAGAGAGTAAATACGGTTCTCTCTCTGTCAGAAGGTACCAGTTTTAGTCCGAGAATTTTTTGCTGGTAAATTCTGGTAAATGTGTCAAACGATCAGCTGTAGTGTGTTTGGCAACCAAATTGTAAACAAAAGAAAAGTGCACTCTGCTAATTCATGTTGAAAAGTATTTAATTACTTGTTTAAGTGGATTCTAATGAATTTGAAAGTATTTTTGGTTATTTACATGTGTGAGCTGAGTGTGTTTACATACAAAATAAGCAAAAATTTACAACCAAAATTTGGAGGTTGTGTTGAAGTTGACAGAAGTTACAATATTTTACTAGAAAGCGATCCCGTACTTTTCAATGTAACTCTCTCGCTCTGAGCGAATTTTTATTTTTTGACAGTTTTACTAGACCGAGGAATACGGGATTGCACCTAAAGTATGTTGGCATCATGATACAAATTTTCACAGGTATTGTCTTCCCAGACAGTTTTGCTTCAGATGGAAATTCGTGCTCTTTTATTCTCATTCGTCATTTTCTAAATGTTGCGAATAAAATTTCGCACTTAAATTTAAGCCATTCATAACAAAAATTCCATAAAGAAAGTCCCCGCTACGTCCTTCTTTGGAAACAACACAATGACCCAAATATAAAATGGGACGCGAGATTTTAGCAAGTTTTGGCTATTTTTATTTAGTTTATTTAATGTTCATTATTTTTTTTTGTGAAAATATAGCTGATTTCTCAGCTAACACCATATAAGTCTCAAGTTCAGACTTTGTGCAAAAAATATGAAAATTCTACAAAATTTCACCAAATATATTTATCTTTTTTATCAGCGTCTTTACAAAATGGTATGTTTGCAGTTTTGTAGTCCATTAAAATCACAGAATAAACAGTATACAGAAGACGCATGTCGACAATCCAACCAATTTTAATTTATGGCCACTTGTGACCAAAATAGGTAACTTTTTGAGGGCTTGGTAACTTGGCAACTTTTTTTTATTTTGGTAACTTTTGGTAAGTTTGCCGTGTAAAAAATGCAGACCAAAAACGTTGGATTAATTTGATAAATTGTACTGTGGATGTGTGTAGCGGTGACAACACTACCAGAAACATTTGCATTGGTCAGGCAACATGGCTCTCAGCAAAAATAACTAACCACATATCGAAGAAAATTATCGCTGGGCAGTCTACTCGTTAATTTAACACAGTGTGGGGCGCCTGTCACACGTTCAATATTTATTGTGATATCAAAGAACGTAGATAATAAGAAGGGACAACTCGTTATAATTGTAGCGACAAATTCTGAACACATTGCAAACGACGAGCTGTGGGCCACAACTTCTTCATATATCTTTATTATCTAAACGCTTTGTCGATGGCGACATGATTTCTTTGAACGCGGCAGCGACATCATGAATTTGTATGAATTTGACATAAAAGAAGAGGAAGAACGTTATCTGTCGCTGGAAAAATAGGAATAGATCTAATCTGGCCACAACCACAGTCGTCGCGTAGCCATGTCGTCGCCAAAATAATTATCTACATAAGAATACGTGGAAAAATAATTTGACAGCTGTGGTCCGTAGCTCGTCGTTTTCATTGTGTTCGGGCTAAAAGCGCGCAACAGGGGCGTGCCTTCTCATTTCATCCAATCAAAAAACGTACTAGGGCAAAAGAGAAGGCACGCCTCGGTTGCGCTCTTTCGCTACAATTATAACGAGTTGTCCCTTCTTATTATCTAAGTTCTTTGGTGATATTTCAATCGTGATCCCTATTCATGGATTTCAAAATAGTGATGGATCGCGTCGGTATGTACATGTTTTTGTGTTGAGAGGGTTAAAGTCCAATAGATGAAGCGTGGAAATCTTATCTTAATGTTATTTTATTGAAAATCATCTATACGTTTTATTATATGTATGGTGATACCACATATAATTTGTTCGAAATGCAACGCGAAATGCCGAGCCGTGATTTGATATCACGAAATATGCCACACGTTTAATACTTATTACAGATCTTTGATCCACATATTGAGGAAATGAAAAAAAGAGGTTTGAACAGCAGTTTTTGCGGTGTATTTGGGCTCTTTAGCGCTTCGGTATATGCACTTAGGTCGATTTTTTGAATAATTTTTTGTTCTGAGGCTAAGATCCCGTTCAAAAGCTAAGAGCTTAAAGCGCGTTTTTATGAGAAGTATATTTTTAAAGGCGTGCGTTGCAAATATATTTATGTGTTGTTCTTTGTTTCACAAATTTTTGTTATATTCTTCTTTATACACGTACGTATACAGATAATGATTAAAAATGTATCTAGGTATTATATGAGGCCTTGAGCGCCAAAGCAGCTTAACTGACATTTCAAAAAAAGTTGAGGTGCACCTTAAAATGCGTTACCAGAATCGAAACGGTAATAGCCCGAGATGCGCCCTTTTAGTTTTCTTTTACTATAATATGTAGCATCACGTAGGTGCAAATTTTCTAGTAAAAGACCGCATTTATTTTTTATAGATCCTTCTTTCCCATATTACTAAAAATTTCATTTTTAAACAGATGGCAATCCTCTTCCAACGCCTCACAAATATGTTGTGTGTTCAAACTAAAGTTTTCTTAATATTCGTTCGTTTGACATCATTATTTTCACATTTCATATAACTTGTGGTTAAGTTAATTTAATTCGACATTGCAAGAAGGTGGCAACCCTCTTCAAAATATTTTCAAACGCCTACCTTCTGAAGCCCCTTTCGTTATGCACCCATATGTTAAAACATATTTCTCCTAATTAATTTTCTTAGTTCAAATTGAATTTAATTTTTTAAACAGGTGGAAACCCTCCTAAAGTTAAGTTAAAAAACAAATATTTTCAAAACCCTTTCCACTGATACTCATTTTATAATAATTGATTTTTTTAGATAACTTGAATTTAATTTTTTAAAAGGTGGCAACTCTTTTCAAAAAAGTATAACCTTACTGCATATCTGCAGTCCAAGAGTTTTAATTTGACACTTTATTTTGGAAAATAAAACGAACGGTGCTGTTATGACGGCATTGCTTATTAAATAATTTATATTCAATTGTTCTACAGGTGACAACTCTGTTCGAAAAATAAAACCAGTTTTCACATCTACAGGCCAAGAACATTAATTTGACAACCCATTTTTGAAAATCGAGCGAACGGTGCAGATCTTTTATGCGGAACAGGAAATGCCTTCGCGTATTATTCTGAACTTAAGTTTTTAAAAGGTGGCAACTCTTTTCGAAAAAGTTAAACTTAATTGCACACCTAAAGTCAGAGCACTTTGATTTGACACCTCACTTTTGAAAATCGAACGAACGGTGTGGATCTGATGGCATTGATTAGTAAATTATTTGAATGCAATTTTTTTATCAGGTGGCAACTCTTCGAAATACTAAAACCTTATTGCACAGACCAAGCGCTTTAATTTAACATCTCATTTTTGAAAATCGGGCTAACGGTACAGATCTTTTATGCCGCACAAATAATCCCTTCGCGTATTATATGTATATATCGTCGCTCTACATACATACACTATTATTCGATAATTGCACCATTGGATGGACAATCCTTTAATCTATTAGAAAAATCTTTAGTTTTCTTAAATATTTCTTTGCCTCACTAATTTATTCCCGAAAAACGAAATTGTATTTGTATGATTTGTAATGCTTTATAAAAACTTCCCATTCGTTTTTCTCAAAACTATACTTTTCATGTTACACTATTTCATTATTCCAGCGACGATATATAGATGTGTTCACTTCATATGTAGAAGGTAAGAAAGTGTGCATTAAAAAATAACGAAATGGCAAGTAACTCAAAGTCCAACTCTCCACATTTCATAATTTTCAAAAGTTTCGGTTTAGCGCGTATAGTTTTTGAAGAATTTAATTTCAAGAACTTTTTAAGTATGTATTGTATTTTACAACCAATTGCGAATAATTTGATGCCTTAGCGAGAGGTATGCTATCAGAATAAACCAACTTTTAGAGACAAAATATTCTGCGATCTTGCGCGTAATTTTTATTCCAAAAACATCTTAATTGAAGGCACATTTGGAAAATACGTCGAAACGATCTTAATCTCTCTATAACTACTAGTCCCTATAAAATCACATATACTGTAAAATGCTTAAAACAAAAATTCTCTAGAAATGTGTAAAAACCCTGATTTACTACTTTTAATGATGTTCCTTTTTCTAGTCAGAATATTTCGAGCGTGGTATCAAATAAACAATTTTTCGACGAAGGTTATGAAAGTTGAACTCACCTATTTGGGACGTTCTAAATTCAATGTCGTCCCCAGTATCGATATAGTAACATATATCGTGTATATAAATTTAAAAATCACCGCAACTTCAAATTTTTAGGATTTTTGATAGTTTTTAATTTCTTGAAGTTTCCCCTTTTTAATAACTTGAGTGGAATTCCAAAATTCTCTAAACTTTCAAAACTTTGTGAATTTGAGATATTTTAGTAAATCCCAATAATTCAATTAATTCAATATAATGGTGAATACTAGATTTCTAGAAATTTTTTATTTTTCAAAAATTTTGAGAATTGTAGGAATTCTAACACACTTTTTCTAAGTAAAAGTGTCGAATATACAAAATTGATGAAACG
Organism: Rhagoletis zephyria; assembly: GCF_001687245.7. Taxonomy (NCBI): domain Eukaryota; kingdom Metazoa; phylum Arthropoda; class Insecta; order Diptera; family Tephritidae; genus Rhagoletis; species Rhagoletis zephyria. The sequence continues at coordinate 83,040 of NW_016158011.1, forward strand.
AAATTAAAAGCTTTCGAATGTTGAAAACATTTTCATATTTCGTTGTTGTTGAAAATTTTTAAAATTTTCGTAATTCTTGAAAATTCAAGAAATTTTTGGACGTTGATGTTATCAAAATTTTCAAAAAATTTAAAATTCTCAAACTTTGTTATATCAATACAAAAATTTGGAAAAGTTCAGAAAAGTGGAACAATTTTGGAATTTTTCAAAAATGTTAATATCTTTTAGAATTCTAAGTATTTTCTATTTTTTACACACGAGTACATGAACATAAGAATTTTTCGACAATTTGTGATGTTTCACATTTTTACATTTTAGGATGGCTTTTAGGATAAATAAAATTCTCAAAATTTTGGAAAATATAAAAATTTCTAAAATCTCAATAATTTTGTACATTTCAAAATATTCTCATTTTACCAACATTTCTAGAATCTCCCGGATTTCGATAGTTTTTGAAATTTTGGAAATTATCCTAAAAATAAGAAATCTCAAGAAATTTAATAATATTATAAAATTCAAAATTTTGGAATTTTCGTTGTTTTCTGAACCTGTGAAAATATTCAACATTGCTGTGACTTGCAACTGTGTAAAATAATACAAATTCGGAAATATAACAAAAAAACTAAAAATTTAAAATTAAGTACATAATTTCAAAATTTTGAAAATTCAGTGAATTCGAAAAACTGATAGGCCTACTTAAATAAAAATCCATATAAAATGACGTACAAGAAATGGCTAAGAAATTTTCTTGAGTCAAATTTCCTTAAAGCAGTACGCAGTTCTTAAGAAATTTACTACGCTTTCTGCTACGGTTTTCTAAAGTTTTTTGTGAAAAAAGAGCACAAGGCAACCCAGGTTTGCAACAGAAATATATGCCCGTTCCATTATTTCTTGAGGAAAGAATGAGGCAACAGGCTGTGAGGTATCAAAAATGTCAAAATTCCTTGGACACACACGCGAAATAATGGCAATTTTTTCTGCTGCATACAGGGCTTAAAAGCGAACGAGTAAGCTTTTTTGCGTAATTTTGTACGAAAACAAATCTGTGTCGGAGGCGAGATAAAAGTTGTAAATCGATGTGTGTTTGCCCAGTGTTGCCACTTTGTGAGTGATTCCTCAAAACGTGAGGAATTTCGGGTGCGCTTGAGTGTTTTTTGACGATTTTTATTTTGAGGAGTTTTCTCTCGATATATTTGCAGATAACAAATGCAGCCATGTTTTACACAAGAGAAATGATGTTAAATCGCTCTGCAAATTTTTGAACAAAAAGCTTTCCAAGCTTTTACAAGTGGCTTGTCAAAAATTCTTTAAACCTACTTTTCGCATTTCGCCATACACCATGCAAACACGACTTGTTCAAGCAAAGAATTTTAGTTTTCTTCCGGTTCGCAATGAAAAAGGGTTTTGTTTTCTTCAATTTTTCTCTCTCGCGTCCTCATTACGTTGCGAATGAGGCGATTTTATCATACACAACGTACGTAAGCGGTTTGATCAAACGTCAACATGACGGCTTGCCGAACCTTCAAACACCCCCATACACAACATAAATAGCCTAAAGCTGAAATTAGTCAAGAACGTAAACCTACCAGTACGTAAACCCTAGTCAGCTGACACGATCTGTCTTACCAGAGCCCCATGTAAATGAAAACTCAACACCGCAGAATTTTTCTGTAGTTGTAGCCCGTAGCGCAGAAATCTGCGGAGTTTAGATTTTTCCGTGTCAGCTGATTTCTTCCTTCTATAGATGGTTGCCACTTCGCCAGTTTTGCAGATTGTAAAAAAAGTTATAAGTTCCTATTCAAAATACGTTTAAGATATTTGAAATTTACTATTGAATAAGGTTTTTTGTTGAAAACTAAGTAATTTATATTTGGCTACGATCTATTATAGCACGAACAAGGAAGAAAGTCTAAGTTCGAGCGGAGCCGAACATTAAATACCCGGCGCCAGTATTAAATACATGTTTTCACCTTTCCGCAAGCTACCGCTACATGGTAAGCCGAGGTGTATCAATTTTGAGTAATTTAGCGTCCTTAAATTTCGAAATATTGAAATTTCAAGCATTTCTGAAATTTATTGTTATATGAAAAGCGGCCGTAATTTTAGGCCCATTTCAATAATTTTCAACGCTTTGCTTTTATGTGGCAAGCACAATAACCATACCGAGTTTGGTACATATTGGTAGAACGGTTACCGAGATACATATATGTGATCATAAGTGGGCGGTGCCACGCCCATTTTCCAAAATTTTATCATAAACGTATTTCTTGGTAAAGAATTAATGCAACAGTCAATTTTGAATAAATTACCTTTAATATTTACTTATTTATCGAGGATTTCGTATTTCTCTAAATTACCCTTATATGGAATGGGGGCGTGGTTATTGTCCGATTTTAAAAATTTTCGGCCATTTGATATGCTGTACCAAGACCAAGAACTGTGCCAAGTTTGGAAGAAATCGGTGCAGCGGTTGCCAAGATATACACATGTAACCATAAGTGGGCTACGCCCATTTTTCAAAAATTTATAATATTCGTATTTTTCAGTAGTTACTAAAATATCGCAGTTATCGTATTTCTGAAAATTACCCTTATATGGGAGCTAGGCGTGGTTATTGTCCGATTTTGCCCATTTTCAATACCATTCGTCCTACGCCCGAAAGAAGTACACGTACCAAGTTTCGTTAAGATATCTCAATTTTTACTCGAGTTATCGTGTGCACAGATGGACGGACAGACGGACGGACAGTCACCGCTCAATCGATTTCTCTTTTCATCCTGATCATTTATGTATACATTTGTGTATATCTATCTCGATTCGTTTTGCCTGTTACAAACAACCGTTATGTGAACAAATTTGTAATACCCTTGTGCATAAGTGCGCTCGGGTATAAAAATTGTAGCTGAAAAGGTAAGTTTATGACAAGGCATTGATGAGTGGCAACACTGTAGTAAGCAACACTGAGGGCTCCAGTAATCGACAAAATTCTGCGTATACAGGCTGCGTTTAAGTATATGTTCTGCGTTCTTGACTTATTTCAGCTTTAAGGAAAGGGATATTTCGCTTGGTTTGTCAAGCCGCTTGTGTGGTGTTTTTCGCTCTTAAGCACATCCGCATTTGCTGCTAAATATTCAAAATGTTATCGATAATTTTTTTCATTCCATCGTTATATTTTCAACTTATTTTAAACATGCAAAATGTCGGTAACGAATAGAGAGAACACGCATTGTTCGATCATAAGGATATTCATATTGATTTCTCATTAGATCCAGAAAATTATTGAAAAAGTTCTTGAATTAAAAGATTCTTCGGGTCATATAATTTTCCCAATTAAAAAAAATTATATCTGCATCACTACATATTATAAAACAAAGTCACTTTTTCTGTCCCTATGTCCCCTTAAATGCTTAAATCTTGAAAACTAAGCAACGGATTTTGATGCGGTTTTTTTTAATAGATAAATTGGTTGAAGAGTAAGGTTTATGTCATTATAATGTGAAGAAATATATAAAGGGGGCGTGGCAANAATGCAACAGTCAATTTTGAATAAATTACCTTTAATATTTACTTATTTATCGAGGATTTCGTATTTCTCTAAATTACCCTTATATGGAATGGGGGCGTGGTTATTGTCCGATTTTAAAAATTTTCGGCCATTTGATATGCTGTACCAAGACCAAGAACTGTGCCAAGTTTGGAAGAAATCGGTGCAGCGGTTGCCAAGATATACACATGTAACCATAAGTGTGCTACGCCCATTTTTCAAAAATTTATAATATTCGTATTTTTCAGTAGTTACTAAAATATCGCAGTTATCGTATTTCTGAAAATTACCCTTATATGGGAGCTAGGCGTGGTTATTGTCCGATTTTGCCCATTTTCAATACCATTCGTCCTACGCCCGAAAGAAGTACACGTACCAAGTTTCGTTAAGATATCTCAATTTTTACTCGAGTTATCGTGTGCACAGATGGACGGACAGACGGACGGACAGTCACCGCTCAATCGATTTCTCTTTTCATCCTGATCATTTATGTATACATTTGTGTATATCTATCTCGATTCGTTTTGCCTGTTACAAACAACCGTTATGTGAACAAATTTGTAATACCCTTGTGCATAAGTGCGCTCGGGTATAAAAATTGTAGCTGAAAAGGTAAGTTTATGACAAGGCATTGATGAGTGGCAACACTGTAGTAAGCAACACTGAGGGCTCCAGTAATCGACAAAATTCTGCGTATACAGGCTGCGTTTAAGTATATGTTCTGCGTTCTTGACTTATTTCAGCTTTAAGGAAAGGGATATTTCGCTTGGTTTGTCAAGCCGCTTGTGTGGTGTTTTTCGCTCTTAAGCACATCCGCATTTGCTGCTAAATATTCAAAATGTTATCGATAATTTTTTTCATTCCATCGTTATATTTTCAACTTATTTTAAACATGCAAAATGTCGGTAACGAATAGAGAGAACACGCATTGTTCGATCATAAGGATATTCATATTGATTTCTCATTAGATCCAGAAAATTATTGAAAAAGTTCTTGAATTAAAAGATTCTTCGGGTCATATAATTTTCCCAATTAAAAAAAATTATATCTGCATCACTACATATTATAAAACAAAGTCACTTTTTCTGTCCCTATGTCCCCTTAAATGCTTAAATCTTGAAAACTAAGCAACGGATTTTGATGCGGTTTTTTTTAATAGATAAATTGGTTGAAGAGTAAGGTTTATGTCATTATAATGTGAAGAAATATATAAAGGGGGCGTGGCAATCGGACAAAATGTGGTAAAAACCCATAAATTTTTTGTTTACACAGCCATAAATCATAAAAGAATCCACCGATTAAAATGAAACTTACTTGAAGTTAAACTTTGAAATATTTACTTCGGCATCAAAAAAAATAGTTGATTCATATCTTATTTAACCAAAATTGTTTAAACAAAAGCAGCACTTTTTCCAAAAAAAGCTGTTTGTGTGTTTGTTCGCTGTCAACCGAATGAAACATTAGAAGTTATGCGGGAATCTCACCCCACCTCATTCATGTTGAATTAGATCGTATGGTGAAAGAACTCGGTACGTATGTATGTAAGTACATATGTACGAATCTCTCGCATAATTAAATTTCGGACGTATGTATGTATGTATGTATGTATTTTCAATTCATGTCTTTATTGCCGTACTGAATTCCATTGCATTGAGGGTTTTTATACAGAAAACCCAAANTATTACATTTACATTGGACCAAAATGCGTGATTTTAAATCAGTCATTTGAAGGTGTTTACACTGCTTGATCCGCATTTGCTTTGACTTCTCATCAAATGAAAAGGGAAGACAAAAACAAAATGTATGTAAACAAACACTACATTTATTATATTGTTAACGCTTTTTGGACACAAAAAGGCAATTATTCTTTGATTAAACTAAAAATGTGTAAAGCTCTTGTATAAATTAACAATTTTTACACACAAATTTCAAAGATTTATTTATTTCGTTGTGTTTGTTTTGTGTTTGAAAAATTCCAAATGTCAAAGACAAACCAAAGCTTTTGTGGAACTTTTGTTTCTGAGTGCGTTCAATAAAATAGTACGGCAATTGGAACGCATTTGTTTCGTGATTTTGTGTAAATGCGTCGAAATGCGTCATTCTGGAAATGTGAATTTGTATGGAGAAATGCGTGATTTGGCCTCGCATTTGAGGTTTCTCGCCCAAATGACGCATTTGGGCTCAATGTAAATGTAATATAAGATATTCCAAAGATAGCAGGAAATCTTCATGGTGTAAAGAAAGGGGAACTGTTTTACTCCAAATGTAACGCGTGCGGGCCACGGGCAGTAATGAATAAATCAAAACTACGGGATCGATTTTAATCATTTTTTCAGTGAGTGACATAGGCCTTATATTTTATTTCCGTGCGAAGCCGGGGCGGGTTGCTAGTTTATAATATATCCCTTTTCTAATGCTTCAGTAGAACGTATATTTAGTAGTTTTAAAATGTGTAGGACTGACTTGAGGACTAGATTGAGCACTGATATAGTTGCAGCAATATTATCTACAAACCAAGGCATAAAAAATAACGGTGATACTTTTTGGAACCGCAAGAACAAATATACCAATTGAATTGTAGAATGTAATTGATTTTTATAGTAAGTACCTGTAAATAGTATGCAGTACACAATACTCATATCTGTATTAAGAAAATTTTGAGTAATTTGTTCGAATTTGGTCGGACTTTTCGTTTGTATTTGAGAAATTGGGTAATTTTTTTGCAGGAAATATTAGTGGTGTTCATTTAAACAGATAAGTTTGAGTTTCGCATATACGTATATTTTTATCCACTGCTTTATATAAACGAGCAAAAAAGAATCTTTTTTGCCTCTTATCGAGAAACTTGGGTCCGGTTTAGTTATTTGTACAATGATTTTCGTTTGTTGTCTCCAAACGCATAACCCGAATCCAAAAACTTTAACACCACGTGTAATCAAAGGATTACAATTTTATTCAAAATAAATGTTTAAAATTTCCGACAACTAATATAGATTGGCGCTTACACATATGTTAGTATTTGGTCTAGCTTCTCCTCCTACTTGTGGCGTTCGCCTTGATGTTGTCACACAAAGCGGAGGGACCTACAGTTTTACGCCGACTCCGAACAGCGATTGTATTTTTATGAGAAGCTGTTTTTCATGGCAGAAATACATTCCGAGAACTAGCTTTTTAATAAATTCGGTTTGCACTAGGGATGTTAATCCCGGGGTCCCGGCCTTTTTAAGGTCCCAAAAATCCCGGGATACTTGGCAAATAATCCCGGGATTTTCGGGATTTGTAATACATATGGCAATATTGGCTAGTTTTGGCTATATTTATTTTTTTATTTAATCTTACTAATATTATAAATGTGAAAGTTTGTATGTTTGGATGTTTGCTAAATCATCACGCGGAAACGACTAAACGGATTTGCATGAAATTTTGTACGCAGATAGCTTATGGGCCACATTGGTTAATAGCCTATTCTTTTATAAGTTTCCACCTGTTAAAAAAGTTTAATTTATTTAATATGCGGGAACGACAGAATGGATTTGCATGAAAATTTGCACACANCATTACAGCTAATCATGATTAATTTTAATTAAAAAGAATTTGCATCGATAACTTAAAGTTGTGATACACAATGGCTAGAGGCGTCGCACTATAGGCAAAACACGAGATTTTTTTCAAAATCGTAGATCTTCGCTTAGAAAAGAGATTATGGAATGAAAATTTTTTTNCCTATTCTTTTATAAGTTTCCACCTGTTAAAAAAGTTTAATTTATTTAATATGCGGGAACGACAGAATGGATTTGCATGAAAATTTGCACACACATAGCTTATGACCTAAATTGGAAAATAGGCTACTTTTCTTAAGAGTTGCCACCTGTTAAAAAAGTTTTATTAAATTAATACGCTTAAACGACTGAATGGATTTGCATGAAATTTTGCAAGCAGATAGCTTATGACCTACAGTGGGAAACAGGCTAATTTTTTGGAAGAGTTGCCAAATGTTAAAAAAGTTTAATTAAATGAATACGCGGAAACGACTAAACGGATTTGCATGAAATTTTGCACACAGATAGCTTATGACCTAGGTTAGAAAGTAGACTACTTTTTTTAAGAGTTGTCACCTGTTAGAAATGTTTAATTTAGTTAATACGCGGAAATTTATGAACTGATTTGCATGGAAGTTTTTACACAGATAGCTTATGAGCTAGGTTGGAAAATAGGCTACTTTTTTTAAGAGTTATCACCTGCTAAAAAAGTTAAATTAAATTTATATGCGGAAAAGTCTGAACGGATTTGCATGAAATTTTGCAAGCAGCTAGCTTATGACCTACAGTGGAAAATAGGCAAATGTTTTGGAAGAGTTGACACCTGTTAAACAAGTTTTAATTAAACTAATACGCGGAAACGACTGAACAGATTTGCATGACATTTCGCACAGATAGCTTATGACGTATGTTGGAAAATAGGCTACTCTTTTAAGAGTTATCACGTATTAGGAAAGATTAATTAAATTAATACGCGTAAATGACTGAACTGATTTGCATGAAAGTTTGCACACAGATAGCTTATGACCTAGACTGGAAAATAGGCTACTTTTTTAAGAATTTCCACCTGTTTGAAAATGAAATTTCGCTCAAAGATGGTTTATGACCTGGATTGGAAAATAGGCTACTTCCTTAGCCGGTTTTCCGATCAGAACGAAATTTAGTACACTTACTACGGATTTCGGAAGGATGGTCTTAGACTGAAAATTAGTCCGGTAACTTAAGGCAACTCCCATACAAATTGGAATTTTCATATTACATACATATCTCTGGAAGTATTTGTGGGGGGAACTGAAACTTGGTATAGTGATATGTATGTGAAATTAATGTTGGCATTAATCGATTGATGTTTTAATCAGTTAGTTAATTCGATTGAATTCAATCTGATTACAGCTAATCATGATTAATTTTAATTAAAAAGAATTTGCATCGATAACTTAAAGTTGTGATACACAATGGCTAGAGGCGTCGCACTATAGGCAAAACACGAGATTTTTTTCAAAATCGTAGATCTTCGCTTAGAAAAGAGATTATGGAATGAAAATTTTTTTATCGTGAAGATAAATGATCATATAGAATAGGAAAACTATAGAGAAGTTACAACAACAATAACTTAACCCTCAAAATACCGTTCAAAATGTCACAGATTGGAAAAAGAAAAGCTACCTTTAAACTCTAATGACTCGTAAACTATCNAAATGTTTTGGAAGAGTTGACACCTGTTAAACAAGTTTTAATTAAACTAATACGCGGAAACGACTGAACAGATTTGCATGACNTCACCTGCTAAAAAAGTTAAATTAAATTTATATGCGGAAAAGTCTGAACGGATTTGCATGAAATTTTGCAAGCAGCTAGCTTATGACCTACAGTGGAAAATAGGCAAATGTTTTGGAAGAGTTGACACCTGTTAAACAAGTTTTAATTAAACTAATACGCGGAAACGACTGAACAGATTTGCATGACATTTCGCACAGATAGCTTATGACGTATGTTGGAAAATAGGCTACTCTTTTAAGAGTTATCACGTATTAGGAAAGATTAATTAAATTAATACGCGTAAATGACTGAACTGATTTGCATGAAAGTTTGCACACAGATAGCTTATGACCTAGACTGGAAAATAGGCTACTTTTTTAAGAATTTCCACCTGTTTGAAAATGAAATTTCGCTCAAAGATGGTTTATGACCTGGATTGGAAAATAGGCTACTTCCTTAGCCGGTTTTCCGATCAGAACGAAATTTAGTACACTTACTACGGATTTCGGAAGGATGGTCTTAGACTGAAAATTAGTCCGGTAACTTAAGGCAACTCCCATACAAATTGGAATTTTCATATTACATACATATCTCTGGAAGTATTTGTGGGGGGAACTGAAACTTGGTATAGTGATATGTATGTGAAATTAATGTTGGCATTAATCGATTGATGTTTTAATCAGTTAGTTAATTCGATTGAATTCAATCTCATTACAGCTAATCATGATTAATTTTAATTAAAAAGAATTTGCATCGATAACTTAAAGTTGTGATACACAATGGCTAGAGGCGTCGCACTATAGGCAAAACACGAGATTTTTTTCAAAATCGTAGATCTTCGCTTAGAAAAGAGATTATGGAATGAAAATTTTTTTATCGTGAAGATAAATGATCATATAGAATAGGAAAACTATAGAGAAGTTACAACAACAATAACTTAACCCTCAAAATACCGTTCAAAATGTCACAGATTGGAAAAAGAAAAGCTACCTTTAAACTCTAATGACTCGTAAACTATCAGCTTTCACAAAAAAATATGTATAACAAAAATGGTTATACTGGTCGATATCTTTACGAAAGTGCAGCATTTAACCCTTTA
>NW_016158011.1:93104-93511 GCF_001687245.7 Rhagoletis zephyria
CAATATGTTTTCAACGTACTTTTTATTTATTTTTATTTTTTATTTATTTTTATTTTTATTTTTAATATTTTTATTTTTTTATTTTATTTTTTTTTATTATTTTTTTATTATTACATATTTTACTATGGAAAAATTTTCTACGATTAATATCTACATCAACATGAGAAAAAGCACGTTCAAAAGCATATTGAGAACCTTTTTCCTCTGCCTTGAAAGGGTTAAAAAGCGTTTCATATATGACAGACTCCGCATTGAAGGGTTAAATACTGCATTCCATTATCTCTTTTCTTTTTTTTGAAAAAAAAACTCGTGTTTTGCCTATAGTGCGTCGCCTGTGGGCATTCTTTCATATATGTATGTATGTGCCATTTCTACCGTTATATATTTTTTGTCTACTCGGTTATTCC
>NW_016158011.1:93638-93726 GCF_001687245.7 Rhagoletis zephyria
AATTACTACACAATTTTAATTAATTAGTGTGTAGTCCAGTTTTGTTTTGTAAAAGTTTCGTTAGTATACACTTCAGTTTTTACACATT
>NW_016158011.1:94345-99778 GCF_001687245.7 Rhagoletis zephyria
CTTTTTCTTGCCACATATCCCTGGAAGTGTTTGTGGAAGAATACTGGAACTTGGTATGGAGTTGTGTATACAAAATGCATCAATTGCTCATGGAAAAAATGTGAGTTATTAAAAAAGAAGGCATGTCGCCTCCCATACATACTAAAAACTTCTTAATACATATCTCTGGAAGGATAGAAAATCTCTCGAAGTATCTTAAATTTGTTATGGAGATTTATTTTATAAGTGCCGTACTGACAGAATTTGTTTTTAAAAAAATTATATGTTAAGGACTTATATAAACTAGATAACATCCTCGTATTTCATCCTTCTAACTTTATCAGCTTAAAAAATTACCTATTCGTCCTTGAGAATCCAAAAAATTTAAATTTTTTTTAACTCTAAAAAAAATCCTTTTGCATTTGGTACCCATATATATTTTTATTCTAAATTCGATTGAATTTTTTAAATCATTTTTGGAATTAATCATATCTTTGAAATTACGAAATCCTTTAAAATAAATCCTGACGTTAGAAAAAAAAACGCCCCTTTAAATAAAAAGTAGGTTCAAACCTATTTATTTATTATTTATTTTATGGTAGGAGAGCTTCTCAAACAATATAGAAGCAATTTTTTCAATTTAAGCTGTTGAAAAGTAATGAATATCTAAATCCCGGGACTAATCCCGGGATTGTGATAACATCGTCCCGAAAATCCGGGGATCGGAAAAAGCTGAAAAATTAGCATCCCTAGTTTGCACTATGCATTTTTTTGCAAATGTCGACGTGGGTTCTGCGCAGCGGGAGTGATATGCACAAGAAGTGTTGTATACCTTTGACATGCTGAAGCAAACGTCAAGCTGTGAGGTTATACTTTATTGTGCTCTGATTTTGGCTTTCTATTTGCTAGGTTTTTTGTGCCAATTCTGAGTTAAAGTAGTGATAAAAAGTGCTTATGAGCATCTTAGTGTGAAATAATTGAAGCTAAGTGAAAGTTATTGTGCTTTATATTAAACTAAATTTAATTAAATTTCACTAGCACACATTCTAATCTTGCCGAGTCATTTGTTGTTATCATTGTTGTTGTATCCTTTGTAGTTAACTGAATTCATTTTGTTTTTGAACATTTGTTATACTCTTTTTGTTTACTTCTTCTAGTAATTCTTGTCACAGCTGTTTGCGTTGCGTTTATTAAGTGTCATAATTACAGTGATACTCAACTGTTCGCTACATTTATTTAAAGCTATTTACATCAGCTCCTTAATTGTTATAATTTATTTAGTTTGTATTTTTATTAACGAGTGTTATTACATAAATCTTTCAATATGAAGTGCGATCTTGATACTTGCCAAATTAAAAGTGATTCTGAACGCTACTTATCGTGCTTGCAATCTGTTAAAGATATCCGTGTGTCTAAACGTAAGCGTCTTCATAGTCCATCTAAGGAAATTATTGCCGTTGCACGTCAGAATAATCTTCCGACTGACTTTATCAATCTATCTTCTCCATGTCCTCCAGCATCAGAATCCCCAGCCTCAAAAGAGCGTGTAACGAAATTTGCTTCGCATAATAACGAGCCTGAAGTATCTTCCCCTTCCCCCATTGAAGTGGTGGAATCATCTTCAAAGCCTCCACCGCCTTCCCTATACTCAACTACTAACGCAGTAACTCAACCCCTTCCGCCGGTACTCCATTCTGATACAAGGAAACTAGTTGTGGTTCCGCCAAAGAAGTCAATCTTTGTCTCTAGATTTTCTAGAGACACTACCGAAGACGATATAAAGCTTTATATCTCATCAAAAATTACAACTGTCAACTTAAGCATCAGAAAATTTAATTTTAAATACGAAAGAAATATTGCTTCATTTAAAATTGACGTAAGTTTAGATAATTTTAATGCGCTGCTTAGTAGTTTTTTTGGCCGCCCGGAGCTTTCGTTCGTGAATTCGAATATAGGCCCAAAAAAGGAAATAACTTAGCTAATATTTCCCGTCATAACACTGAATCAAATAACTAATTATTAAATCTGCTTTAGGTATTTATTAACAAAATGTAAGACGCTTAATTACCAAATTAACGAACTTATACCTTAAAGGCCTTGAGTGTAATTATAATATTCTTCCTTTTACTGAAACTTGGCTGAAACCTCACATTTTCAATTCAGATAATCTTCCAAATAATTATCATATCTATAGACAAGATATGGAGGACAGAATCGGCGGTGGCGTACTCTTCGCTGTAGACTCTTCAATACCATCTGAAGAAGTAAGTCTTCCACACACTGATTCAGTAGAATTCAAATGCATTCGTGTACAGGCTGGAAAAGGGTCTATTTACTTAGCTCTATGCTATATCCCTCCCCGATCTGACACATTGGTGTATTCACTACTCCTCTCTTTACTGAAATCAGTTAATTTACTGACTAAACCCTCTGATTCAATGATTGTGTTGGGTGATTTTAATTTACCAAGCATATCATGGAACATCATTGACAATGATATCGTACCTTTCGCGTCTAGTGCGTGCAACAACGTATTTTTAGAGGAGATGGCTGAACTAGGGATGCAAAAAAACATCGATGCATCGGAAACATCAATGTTTGCTATTCGATGTATCGAATAAAATCGATGTTTTGGACCTTCGGATATACATCGATATATCGATGTATTTTTTTCGATTCATCGACTTTTGTGTGCAATGTGCACTGTACCAAGGCGAATTTATACAAGATGGTGTAATGCCCGTGTGATGCTAGGTTTTTTTTGTATTTCGAGTGTATTTTACACTGTATTTTGAAAGAAAGAGAAAGTTATATACGATTTCAGTACTTGTGTAAGGGAGTAAGCTTTATACCAAAAAATAAACGAAAAACTGACGAAAAACAAACTAGGTTGTTAAAAACAGTCCGGCCAACTTGTATTTCGTCAGGTTTTTTTTTACAGATGGCTGTATTTCGTTCGTTTTTCTTACACAGCTGTTTGCATTTTGCCAGACGAGTTATTTTCTTAGCATAAACAAAATGGGAATACAATTAAAATAAATACGTTATTTATTGTCTTTCCACTTCAATTTAATTTTTTAATTTAACAAAACAGCAAATTTTAATTTCGTTTATTTGAATTTCGTTAAGGATATGTCAAAACTCAGCTGTTTTTCACACAGAATTTGTTTCTCTCTAACACATTGCCGAATTGTTTTTGTAATTTTACTTTCGTCACTTTTTTTGTCTGTATTTCAAATACAGGGAAAAAACGTAGTGTCATACTTGCATTAACTCAGAAACAAAAATTACAATAAAAATTATATGCACATTGACAATCAGTACAAAATAAAATGCAGCAAACACATCATTTAAACAAAAGGTACAAAGTCGTCGTGAAATCATCGGATCCGATAAATCGTCTTGTATAGGTTCGCCTTGCACTGTACATACTAAAATTATTTTGTATGCTTTCAAACTCTTCGCTCCAATAACTATTCTAAACGTGGATTTTTCACTATTTATGCACTATTAGAATCATGGGCGTAGCCAGGTAGGGGCAGGGGGGTGCTCGAGCCCCCCCAACTTTCAAATTTTCCTTATATATATATATAAAATAGTACCCTGAAATGCCAGCTTAATAGGGTCGAGCCCCCCCTAAATTTCATTATGGCTACGCCGATGATTAGAATATACATTCTATTAATACTATCCAAAATGTTATTGCATTAATAAATTGCTACTTTATTAGTAGAAACATGTGGTGCCAAATACCATCTACAATATGATATTAATTGATATGATATTTACTCTCTAAAACCATTTGGAAATTTGGACAGACTTTCAACAGCATATTCCAAAATTGTTTCACATAGCTTATCCACATTGAGAAATTATATAAGGTGTGCAAGCCAGTTTGATGTACGCTTATTTCAAAGCAAAATTTGAGTTTCTGGCATTATTCCTTGGTTTTGTTGCATACCTCTGCCTGATTTCGGCTTATCTCCTCATCCTGATGGACTGAGAACATCAGTAATGCAACGTTGTGTGTACTTTTGCACAAGCGACAAGAATTTATTGACGCTTATTTTTATTTTTATTTTTTTTACTCAAATCAAAAAACTTCATAATTTCTCTCTCAAAAGGGTTAACATGAAAGTCAAATGAAGGAAAAAATTATGAAAATAAATTGCCAAATAAATAAATTGCCATTGCTAGCTGGCACCATTTATATTATTTCATTATGCTTATAAATATTTAACAATTGTCGCCACCTCCATACCTTCCGAAAATTTCGAATCCTTCTCAAGAGAACAGAAAAAACTGGGATTTGTAACTGTTTCAATCAATTGATACATTTCACTGTGAGTTATTGCTTAAACACTGATCGAAGTTATGATTGTTTCATTTTCTTGTTGTATACTTTTAATTGAAAGAAAATGTTGATATACTCATTCGATGCAACGAAAATATCGATGTTTTTATACGATACATCGGTATGTATCGATGCTATATTTCGATGCATCAAATCGAAGAAAACATCGATGTATTTTTTTGACTTGCATCCCTAGGCTGAACTCTGCCTAACTCAGGTTAATGTACTTCACAATAAGTTTGGTAAAGTATTAGATCTTGTTTATGTTGATGATGCATCTAAGTCCGTTGTAAATAAGCGTGATCCACTAGTTTTTCCCGAAGATGTCTACCACCCTGCTATGGAGGTATCTTACGAAGTTATAAGTGAAGGTCAAAATTGCAGTACCCAAGCATACGAACCAAATATTCGCTTTGATTTTTCGAAAGCCAACTTTAAAAAGCTTAACAAAGAACTGTCTAAATTGTCATGGCCTGCATATAAAGAAAATATTGAACAAAGCGTTGCAATTTTTAACTTTACTTTACATAAATTATTTGAAAAGCATGTGCCTAAACGCTTGTATGTTCCTGAAGAACAAACACAGTTATGGTTCACTAAAGAACTGAGAAATTTGAAAAACAGAAAGTCGCGTTATTTTAGATGAGAAAAAAAAACGGTTTTTGAATTAAACAAAAAGTGTTATAAAGCTTACGTGTGTAAAATCAAACGGCGTATAATATATAACCCCAAATCATTTTATGACTTCGTAAACTCCAAGCGAAATGTACGTCGGTTTCCTTCCGCCACGAAGTATCAAAATACCGTCTCTTGTGATAATCAAACAATTTCTAACATGTTCGCTCAGTTTTTTAAATCCAATTATTCCATTAACTCCCAAGCATACTTTGACTATCCTTTTAAACTAAGTCCAATTAACTCAATACATACCCCAATAATATTTCCCGATGATGTAATAGTTTATATGAAATCCTTAAAGCAGTCCTTCAGTTATGGTCCTGACCGGATCCATACTTGTATTCTTATAAATTGTGCTGATTATCTCTATGAGCTGTTATTTAATTTGTCCCTTAAAGAGGGCGTTTTTCCAACTATATGGA
>NW_016158011.1:104017-127963 GCF_001687245.7 Rhagoletis zephyria
ACGCCCACTTATGGTTACATGTGTTTATCTTGGTAACCGCTGCACCAATTTCTTCCAAACTTGGCACAGTTGTTGGCCTTGGTACAGCATACTAAATGGCCGAAAATTAAAAAAATCGGACAATAACCACGCCCACATTCCATATACAGTAATTTAGAGAAATACAAAATCTTCGATAAATCAGTAAATATTAAAGCTAATTTATTAAAAATTGATGCTTGCAACAATTCTTTACCAAGAAATACGCTTATGGTAAAATTTTGGAAAATGGGCGTGGCACCGCCCACTTATGATCACATATATGTATATCGGTAAACGT
This sequence comes from Rhagoletis zephyria, assembly GCF_001687245.7. Lineage (NCBI taxonomy): Eukaryota > Metazoa > Arthropoda > Insecta > Diptera > Tephritidae > Rhagoletis > Rhagoletis zephyria. The sequence goes on from NW_016158011.1 coordinate 104,337, forward strand.
TCTACTAAGTTGTACCAAACTCTGTATTTTTATTGTGCTTGCCACATAAAAGCAAAACATTGAAAATGATTGAAATCGGACTAAAACTACGGCCGCTTTTCAAATAACGGTAAATTTCAGAAATGCCTGAAACTCAATATTTCGAAATTTAAGGACGCTAATTTACTCAAAATTAATACACCCCGGCTTACCATCTAGCGGTAGCTTTCGGAAAGGTGAAAAAACATATATTTAATACTTGCGCCGGGTATTTAATGTTCGGCTCCACCCGAACTTAGACTTTCTTACTTGTTATAGTTAAATTACTAACAGTCTCAATTTCAAGTCCGCTTCTTCTGGGCGAAGTTAGCCTTAATGTTCCCTCCCGTGTATCAAGGCACTTTTATCCCCTATTTTTTAAAACTTGTAAATCTAATTTTGAATTACACGAGCCACTTCGTTGCTTATGCCAGGATTTTAACTCTCATTCTAGCGCATTTGATATATCTGATTCACTTTTCAGCATTAAAAAATCGAAACTGTCCTCTCTCAATAAATGAATCATTAAAATAAAGACATAAAATCGGCTGATGAATTTAGTTCTGTAGCTGAACAGTTTTAGATCTCGACACCTAACAAACTCCTGCCTATCGTGACACGACGCAAAAATTGACAATACTGGTCCCGTACGTCTTGCGGACTGCGCCCCTCCTGCGCATGGGCGGGAATGGAGGGTAAAACCGTTGGTTTTATTATTATTATTATTATTATTATTATTATTATTATTATTATTATTATTATTATTATTATTTTACTTGTTTAAGCGCATATTTTTGAATTTTTAATGCATATAACACCGTGCGACAGTAAATTTTACACACAAAAAAAATCAATATATTCACAAAGCTGGGGGCCAAATATAGTAAAGCTGCGTTTTTAGTTTTTCTCTCTGACGTCAGGATTTTTTTTAAAAGGGCTTTGAAATTTCTAGAATATGATTTAATAAAAAAATTATTCAAAAGATTCGATGCATTGTAGAATAACAATATGGGTATCAATTAAAAGGAACAATTCTGTAGAATAGAAAAATAATAATTTTTGGGAGCACCAGGAGGAATAAGTATTGAAAATGTCCTTTTAAAACTTTATGCTTGAATATCCTGGGAAATTTCCAATATTTATTTTTGAAAAAAATATATTTCAAGGACTAATATTTTAACTACCACATCCTCGAATTTCGTCCTTCTAACTTTATTAGTTTTAGATAAAAAAAATGTTACACTTCTCTTTGTAAGATATTTATAATTACAATGTACATAAATGAAGATAGTGGAATCGTTATTTTGGAACCATGTATGCGCTCTAAAAGAACAAACTGACCGTATGATGTACGGTTTAAATACTTTAATTTTTTTTTATATACAAAGGCCAGCCTTTCACCTATGGAGGCAAGAGTTTATGTAGAGGGAAAAAATGTTTTTAATTAAATTTGTTTTCTTCGTGTATAAAAATAGAAACTTTTGGGATTAAAAAAGTATAAATTTTCTGGTATACTTTACAACGATACCAAGTTTTTAAAAATCGGTTTGTAATTTTTTTGTTTAAAATATTTTTTTTTATAAAAAACGAATTTTTTGCTTTTAAGTGTTGTTTCTCAAATTCTTATATACGAAGTATTCAAGTATGCATACCAGAAGAAAGGGTATTTAATCGCCTTAACAACGATATCCAATTTTTAAAAATTGGTTAGTAATTTTTCTGTTATTTTTTTTTAGCAAAAACAGGTATTTTTTCTTTTTAAGTGTTTTTTCTCAAATTTTTGTATGCGAAGTATACAAATACGCATATCAGAAGAGAAGAAGGGGGTCTAATCACGTTTACACCGATACCGACTTTTTAAATATCAGTTCAAATCGTTTGAAATATAAGGTTTTTATTTTTCGAAGACCCGACCTTTTAATTTTTATAGCACCTGTAATATAAGTTTGCAAAAAAAGTTATAAACCATTTAAATAGGAGAAGAAGGCCGTCTACGACTGTATTTTTAGTTTTTTAGTTATTAACATATAATAAAAAATAATTTTTTACCAAAGATCATATTTCGAACTTCGGAGGCTAACTTGGAAAAACGGAGAAATTACTATTTACTATAGCCGTCATCGATTCGCCAACAGTTAGCGAGTGGCGAAACGAACGAACTCAATGAGGTACAACCAAACTCGCTATCGTCTATCCGTGCTAGCTCACTTTGTTGTTGCTTTCACATACAAATTTCTTCTTTAAGCGACCGGAACTCAAACATAGCGAGCGAGAAGTGGCGAATCGATGACGGCTTACAATACCCAGCGGAGTGCTGAACAGTGTAATGAATGATTCTAGTATCTTCATTTATGTATATTGTAGCTATCAATATCTTATAAAGAGAAGTGTAAAATTTTTTTATCTAAACTAATAAAGTTAGAAGGATGAAATTCGAGGAGTTGGTAGTTTACATATTAGTCCTTGACATATATTTTTTTCAAAAATAAACATTGGAAATTTCCAGGGATATTCAAGCATAAAGTTTTAAAAGGACATTTTCAACATTTATTCGTCCTGGTGCAACAAAAAATTATTATTTTTTTAATTCTACAGAATTTTTTCTTTTATCTGATGCCCATATTGATTCTCTACAATACACAAAATCTTTTGAATAATTTTTTTATTCAATCATATCCTGGAAATTTCAAAGTCCTTTAAAAAAAAGTCCTGACGTCAGAGAGAAAAATTAAAAACGCAGTTATGCTATATGCTAGTTATGCTATATGCTAGTTGCGCTCCTAATTTTATGAATATATTGATTTTTTCGTGTTTTAAAAATTTGTGGTTTTTCTCGCACGGTGTTATATGCGCATATTTTCGATTTCTTAGTGCATGAGATTCGAAGCCCTAGTTATTACCAACTAATTTCCTAGTACTTACCTTTTGCTACTGGGTATGTAACATATGTGTTTGTGTGTAAGTGTGCTGGCCGATACATTGACCTGAGGAAAATATCGAATCTGTGAGAATGTGTATATTTAGTCATACATACATACATAAAGGTGCCGGCAAAAAAATTCTCTAAAAATACGAAAGTAAAGAAAGACGGACAGATAGTCGGCGGAGCAAATGTTATTAGGATTTTTATCTTTGGAATTTCATTTGCATGTCGAAGTATTGGCCATAACGAAAACATGTTAGCATGAATAGGATATTTTGGAATTATTCAGAATGCTGTTTCGTATGCAGTGTTGCCATTGTGGTGCTTTTGGAGCAGATTTAGCTCTTTATTTTTCTATTTAGCTCCGAAAATTGGGCTTTAGCTCCTAGCTCTTTTTTTTAGCTCTTTTCAAAATTATCCGACACTTTTTTTAGCTCCAGAAAGTTTTAGTTGTATTTGGTGATTTACTAAGATTCCAAATTTGTAATTTCAGTGCCCAAGTGTTGACTGAAATTTAATTGGCTTTGGCGATTTCACCCTATTTTCGATGCCTTCATGTTATTCTATTCCGCGCGGGAGCACACATAATACCGGACAGTAGTTCGAGCTACGATAAGCTCAGACGATGTATTTTCTATCAGGCGGCCACGATAGAAAAGGAAAGCCAAAACTTAAGCGATGATAAAATTACAAATTTCTAAATGCAGTGGAAAAACATACATTTGTATCCACGTGAAAATACAGACTCCGCCATAAACTCTTGGATCTAGATTAAAGAATTCAAAAATTAATTGGAAGAAAATCCAAGTTTTTATGGTCAATTCAAATATCTGAAATTGCAGATCTAATAGTTTGTAAAGTATTTTTAGTTCATTGTGTAGTTTATATAAATATGTGCATACGTGTAGGAGATATAAGTGCCATAGATACGAATTCGAAATATATGCACCTAGTTTTAGTTTTAAAAGTTTTTTCAGCACTTAAATTTATTCGTTGCTTTTATTAAAATGGCGGAAAATGTAAAAATAACCTTATGTCAATAAATGCTCTAATAAAAAAATAGCTCTTCATTTTAGGTACTATTAGTATTATTTAGCTCTTTTTTCGACCGTTTTAGCTCCAAACGAAATGTTTTTCTGGCAACACTGTTCGTATGACAATGTCTGAGCGATGAAGTTTCGTTGAGTTGCTATTCAAACATACTATGTTATATGCAGTGCTGGCACTTGGTAAATTATTACCAAAATTTTTACCAACCCAAATTTTTTCTAATTTTGGTAGATTTTTGTTAAAGTATTTTGTTTGAAAAACAAACAATTGAAATGTATATGGGCAAATCTAAAAAACCGGAACACTTTCAAAACAAAAAATTAATTTTTTAATTTTAATAAATCGATAAGTATAAGTGTTATTCATTTTCTTTAAGTGCTTCAAAAGTTAGACGGGGTGTAAACATTTAGATCGCTGAAATAGAAAACAAAAGAATAAGCTGGCTTCAAATTACGCTGCGCAAGTTGTAAATTTTGAGCAAAGATTTTGAAAGTTGAACTCAGTTAATTGGAATCTTCTAAATTCAATGGCATCCCCGTTTTACTAGATTGGCTCCGGTTTTCGAGATAACGGTATTTGAAAATCTGATTACATTTTAATTATTTTATAAATAACTCTTTCAGTTTTGAAGTTAAATTACTAAAATTTTGCACATATGGTTTTTTTATATTTCATATGTTTTTGCGCTATAACTCTAAATTCATATCTGAATAATAAATTGTATGCGTGCTATATGTTAATGTAAACCTATACTCCATTTTTATCTGCTTAATTGGAGGAGTTATAACGCAAAACAACGTCTCTGAACCATCAGTAAATTTTCAAGTACCGCCATCTCGAAAAGAGGGTCCAATCGGACAAAACTGGGGAATTTAGAAGGCTCCAAGTAAGTAAGAGCAACTAGCAGAACCTTTGTCGAAAAAAGTTGATTTGATACCACGCTCGAAATATTCTGACTACAAGAAGGAGCATCATTAACAGTAGCAAATCAGGGGTTTCACGCACTTCTAGAGAACATTTTTTTGAAGCATTTTACAGGTATACGTAACGTTTTAAGGATTAGTAGTTATAAAAAGATTTAGATCGTTTCGAAGTACTTTCCCAATGTGTCTTCAATTAAGTTGGTTTTGGTATAAAAATTACACTCAAGGTCGCAGAATATTTTATCTTTAAAAGTTGGTTTATTCTGAAAGCATACCTCTCGCTAAGGTATGAAATTATTTGTAATCGTTTGTAGAATACAATACATAATTAAAACATTCTTAAAATGAAATGCTTCAAAAACTATATGCGATAAATCGAAAATTTTGAAAATTGTGAAAAGTATAGTTATAAACTTTTCGTTACTTGCCATTAAGATATTTTTTAGGGCACACTTTAGTTACCTACTACAAATTAGGTGTACATATATGTAAGTACTAATTTCCCATAAAATTTCAAACCAGTATGTGGTGTGCTTCAAAAGTTATGACATAATTAATTTTTCACCTCTTACTCCTATGAATTATATCTAAAACCAACCAACTTGATATAATTTACAGCAATGAAAATAAAGCTAAATAACACAAAGATTACCTGTTTTTTAGATTTGCCCATATACGTGAAGATTTTATGTTTGAGATGGAATGACATGGCATAGCACCTTGTCGTATGTGAGGTTGCCAAGGTTTTGTAGGACAGAGTATAGCTAGTCCTTTTTCAAAACCGTTCTCTCTTTTATCCCTAATTATCCCTTCTTATTACATCTAAGTATCGATGTTTAAGCATAAATGGATAAGGGCTTGATTCCGGTGTAAGTTAAGAGGTTTTGCATAACGACGATACGCGGTTTTGTACTTTAAACGACGATAAGTATGTATATTAAGGTGGTCCAAAAACAGTAAAGTCGGTATTGTAATGCTCTCACCCCCTAGGATTGTTCTATATCGAAAAAAAGTATACCCCTACTTTTATACCTTTCATGAGCATGAAATGGTATTATAACTTTGGTCCGATGTTTTTAAGCACCAGAATAAGAAGAGATAGACCCATTAAAATGTATATTTAAATGATCAGAACGGCGAGCTGAGTCGATTTAGCCATGTCCGTCTGTTTGTATGCAATCTAGTCTCTCAGTTTTCGAGATATCCGGAAATGAAATGAATGGATGAAATTTGGTAGGAGGTGTATTTTTATAATGTATTAATCATTTGTCGGAACCGGAAGAATCGGACTACTATAACATATAGCTCCCATACAACTGATTGTTCAGATATGAGATTTTACGTTATAACTTCTCCATTTATGCAGCTAGGAACATGAAATTTTGGAATACTTCACCCATTATTAACAGAAAACTTAGAGTGAAAATTACAAAGATCGGGCCACTATAACCTATAGCTCCCATAAAACTGATTGTTCAGATATGATATTGTTTGCCATAACTTCTTCATTTTTGCAGCTAGGAACATCAAAATTCGCACCGTTTTCACTCATTATTAACAGAATACTTACAGTGAAAAGGACAAAGATGGGGTCACTATAACATATATCTCGCATACAACTGATTGTTCAGTTAATTTATTAATAAGAACGATATAACTCCTCCATTTATGCAGCTACGAACATTAAATTTTGCAGTACTTCCAGCCATTAATAATAGAATACTTACAGTGAAAATGGCAAAGAGCGGGTCACTTTTACATATAGCTCCATTACAACTGATTGTTCATATATAACTCGTCCATCTATGCAGCTGGGAACATGAAATTTCGCAATATTTCCACCCGTTATCAAAAAAATAATTACAGTGAAAATGGCGAAGATCGGGTCTCTATAACCTATAGCCTCAATAGAACTGATTGTTCAGATATGAGATTCTTTGTTATAACTTCTCCATATATGCAGCTGGAAACATAAAATTTCGCACTATTTTCACTCATTATCAACAGAAAGTTTACAGTAAAATTAACAAAGATCGGGTCACTATAACCTATTTATTGCCTCCATACAACTGATAGTTCAGATATGGGGTTTCACTGTAAAACTCCTTTATTTGGACAGCTAAAACCGATAAATTTCGTAAGCTATTTTATAAATAATAATACAAAGTCTACTGAGAAAATCGTCAAAATCTATGCTCAATAAGCGTTATCTCTTATACCACTGATTGCTCAGATACCAGTTTTTGCGATATACATGTAGGAAGCTAAACCCATTAAATTGTGTTACGAGTTTACATACCGATCACACAGCAGCGAAAATCACTTAGATTGGTGCTATATAAGGTATATCTTTCATACCTCTGATTGTTTAGATATGATTTTTTTATATACATATCGTCGTTTAAAGTACAAAACCGCGTATCGTCATTCTGCAAAACCGCGTAACTGACTTTGGCTGCCAAAAATTGAATTTGCTCACACAAGCTCTTGGCTCAATCCTTATCCATTCGTCCTGAAATATACTAGCCAGAAATGCGGTTGCTTTATAAAAAAGAGAACCATTTTGAAATATGAGTGTTTTTACGCTTTAGAAAATAATTTCTACAACTTCACATACGCGGTTTGGCATTTTGCTGATACGCGGTTTTGCATTTTGTTGATACGCGGTTTTGCACTTTAAACGACGATATGTATCTCATCTATCTATGTATGCTGTGAATATATAATTTTTTTCAAATGCAGTAATATGTTAAAGTAAAATTTTCAGATGCTCCTCTTAATTGCTTGCTTTTGAAATCAAAAAATATTTAGAGGTCGCTCAACGCGCTCAAAATTTTCCATGTATTTTTATATGGGAAGATAAACAACTTTTCGTTGAAAAATGGTAGAATCCTTCAAAATAAATATTTTTCGATCGAAAAAATCGGGTTTGCTTTATGTGACTTTAAATACTAATACGCAATTGTTTATTTAACCATTTTTTAATACTAACGATTTTTATTGGTCCCCCCATTGTGTTTTCGGGGTTTTTGTGGGGTTTTGGCGGACCTATAAATTATAGTTGCGATGAAACAATGGTTAAATAAACATTTGGGTATTATTATTGGGAATCTCCTGCAGATAAGCAGAGATAGGAAAATATTGATTTTTAAGAATTTTATACTATTTCTACGAAAATTTGTTGTTCCCCATATAAAAAAGTACATGAAAAACTTTGGGCGCTTTGGGCGACCTTTAAATATTATTTATTTCAAAATAAAAAAATTGGGGTAAAATTTTTTCGGTATGGGGGGTGAGAGCATAAAAATTCCGACTTTACTCCCCCCCCCCCCCCCCCCCCCCCCCCNTGGACCACCCTAATGTATATTGATAAAAGGCGAACATATCGTGCTCCATTCAAAACTCATTTTACTGGGAGCCCAAATATTTAAAGTGTTTCTTTAAATAGAAAGAAAATATGGACAGGCATGTAATTACACGCTAAGACTATTCACAAAAAATAAAAATAAATATAAAAAAAATTAACACCAGTTTTTATAAGGGCAAACACATAAAAGACCGGCGGCAATAATGCTTTTTAATCTAAAAACGTCATAACCCTAGTAAACAGCTGTTTGTGAAACGTGGCGTTGCCGAACGATTTCATGAAATGATACCGAATTCAAGGTTAACATTCGTGTATAATTGAATTCATGAAATGGTGTTTATGCAGCCAATTTTAACCCAAATTAATAAAATGAATTCGTGAATAAGCCTACGCATAAACGTAGTGTGTGAAAGAGCGAATCAAAACGATTTTAGAGGAAGTCTTCTCGTGTTAGTGAGGTACCCATTCGCAATGCAAATCGAAGACGAACTTTTCGTGAGCGAAGTACTTGAGACTTACATCACTAGCGACGAAATTTTTAAAGCTATCGACAAATTTGTCAGAAAAATGGTTTGAAATGGAGCAAGTGTGCGGATATTTGCAGTGGTTGAAAAAAAAACGAAAGGAGCGAAGTCTGGAATGAAGCAAGAGGCAGAAAACGCCACGAGAAGTCACTGTATGATCCGCTGGTATTTCCTTGCGACTAGGAAGATGCCGCCACTAGATTTAAATCCCGTATTGGATGACGCTGCGAAGATAACAAAGGCCTGCGAAATTAAAATACATCTTTGGGTTTTTCTAGCACGTCGAGATTTTTTTTTATTGGTGACATGTATATTTTAGAATTTCTAGCAATTTGCATGAAAACCCCATAAATAAACAAAGTAAATCAGAAAAACTTATGTAACTACGATATTAACGCAAAAGCTCTACCCAGAATTACAGCGGGCGACGGTAAAGCGGTCGGTGGTAAGTGAACAGCACAGTATATACAGTAATAAACCTTCTTCAGTACTCCTCGGGGGTAAAATCTGATCAGGGTTAATAATGAGAAGGAGCATGAATTTTTCTGATTCAGAGTTGCATACAAAATTACTGTGGTATGAAAGGTAACAACAACCGTACTAAGGCAGAGTGGCACAGGTAGTTTTGTAAACAAACACTTTTCCCATCATCTTAAAAAGATAATTGCTATTTATTTTCCAATATTCAGATATCCAGCTTGTAGCCAGAGGCAGTGGCTTGTGAGGTTCCCTAAAATCTACTCATCATATCGGAACAGCTCCGGGTAATGCACCATTGAATGTGTTGGCTGAACTTATAACCGCCATGACCAACGCACTCTCCAACCAAATTTCTATTTGTGATATTCTATACTTTGATGTTACTGAAGTATTTTTGAGTAGTTCCGCCCAAACTTGTAAATGCTTAATGAGCTGTCTGGACGAATGCGCTGGCAGGCATTGGAGTCTCTATAACTAAACAAACCTTGTTTTTTTTTTGGAATAAAGATTTAAATATATTTAGGGTTTTCCTTTGATAAATACACAAAATTCACGTATTTTAATAAAAAATACGATTGCGTTGCCAGTTTATATAAACACAAGCGTTAATTATGTAGTTAACTATTGATGTTATTCCTAATTAAGCATTTATACTATACTTAACCTACATTTTGTTCATAAATAACACAATTATATAAATTTTATCCTCGAGAGAACTTTTTCTAATCATCAGGCGAAATTCCCCACAGTAAGTGTTGCCGTGCGCGCAAAACGAAAACGTTGCACACAACCCACCCCGGGGACCAATTGGTGAAAAACAGCGAAAAGGTTTATTACTGTATATACTGTGGTGAACAGCTGTTCAGTTACCGCAGTGATATCCGTCCGAGTAAACACAATTGCAGCTGAGGCCGGCTTCCGTTAACTGTCATTTTGATTTGGAAATTTTCATTAAAATATTTTANCCCCGGGGACCAATTGGTGAAAAACAGCGAAAAGGTTTATTACTGTATATACTGTGGTGAACAGCTGTTCAGTTACCGCAGTGATATCCGTCCGAGTAAACACAATTGCAGCTGAGGCCGGCTTCCGTTAACTGTCATTTTGATTTGGAAATTTTCATTAAAATATTTTAATTTTTTTGGTACGTGCGTGTGTGTATGTTTGCCGGAAATAAAAATGGTTAAAAGGATTTGCAAACTTGTGAAAATAATAGAAATTATTACAATGAACAATGTGCCGCTCCCGCTGGGCGGTAAAAATAGAAATGAATTTAAATAAACCGAAAAACGTTGGCGGTAAAAATGCTGCTGCCGCAATTATGTGCCATTCCATATGTCTTCGTGAGTTTTGATTTTGACAGCGACCGCTTTACCGTCGTCCGCTGCAATTCTGGGTAGAGCTTAAGAAAATTGATAACAGTCGGTTTCACCAGCAATTTAAATGGAAAATGATTTTTTATTTTCAGTCAATTTCCATATAGAATTAAAAAATTAAGATCATTTTGCACCTAAATTGCTTTCGTGAAATTGGCTGTAAAAATTATATTCTTAGCGTTAACGCGCGTGACCAGCGTTAACTTGGAAGGTTTAGAAAAAAACATTGTCGAATATTTTCCCAACATTGACTCTGCAGATGTCTACAGCTGGATAACGAACCCGTTTTCATGTGACCCGAAAAGTAAGCCTACTGAGATGACAAATTAAGCTTTTGAAAACCTCCTGGACATCAGTGAAGACANCAGATGTCTACAGCTGGATAACGAACCCGTTTTCATGTGACCCGAAAAGTAANAAAATCACCGCAATTTAAAATTTTTAGAATTTTGATAGTTTTGAATTTCTTAAAATTTCCCATTTTAAATAACTTGAGTGGAATTCCAAAATTTTCTAAACTTTCAAAACTTTGTGAACTTGAGAAATTTTAGTAAATCAAAATATAATGATGAATACTAGATNTGGTGCAAAGAGAGTTCTGGATGCAAGTGTATGCAGAAAACACTGCTGTTGGCAAATTGCATCGCAACATTTATCGTGTATATAAATTTAATAAATAATATAAAAAAAACTTTTTAATATACAACGCTTTTATAAATGGACTAAAAAGTTGAAAATAATACTTCTCAGTCCCATAGAATTTGTTTTGATAACTTTTGATTTTGAAATTTTAGCAAAAGTCATTATAAACAATCTATGAAATTGAAAATGAAAAGCGTGGGGCGCATGTAATACACTTGAATTGATATGAAAAGTAATATATGAATGTATGTATGTGGGTATATGAATAACGACCGCTTAAAATCGATTTCAAAGTTCTACTTTCGCTGTAGAAATTTTAGGTCTACGTTATGTAGTTTGACTATTGTCAATTAAATCGAATGCTTTGTATTGCATGCGCTCCACGTTTTTCATTTTCAATTTCATAGATTGTTTATAATGACTTTTGCTAAAATTTCAAAATCAAAAGTTATCAAAACAAATTCTATGGGACTGAGAAGTATTATTTTCTACTTTTTAGTCCATTTATAAAAGCGTTGTATATTAAAAAGTTTTTTTTATATTATTTATTTTCTACTTTTTAGTCCTGTCTGAATAAAATTTTGCAATAGATATTAAAATAATTCAACGATATTAATAGAAAGGTGCACACACATGCATTTACATATGTATGTACATACGAACGAGCACCAATTAATTTTATTTAAAGAATTGACGTGTCGTCTATTTCCGGTGTAGCAAACGGCGACATCTAGATGTCATCTACCTCGCCCTATTCACTACAGCTATCGCCCTATGCACTACTTCACTACAGATGTCGCCCTATTCACTATTACTTTTTTATAGGAGCTTTTCAAAGCTTTGCTTTATGGTGTCGGACACACAACATTTGAAAGCTTCTGGATCCACAACATTGCAAGTTGATAAAAGCGTTGTAAAAATCACCGCAATTTAAAATTTTTAGAATTTTGATAGTTTTGAATTTCTTAAAATTTCCCATTTTAAATAACTTGAGTGGAATTCCAAAATTTTCTAAACTTTCAAAACTTTGTGAACTTGAGAAATTTTAGTAAATCAAAATATAATGATGAATACTAGATTTCTAGAAATTTTTTATCTTTCAAATATTTTGAGAATTGTGGGAATTCTAACAAATTGTTTCTAAGTAAAAAAAGAAACTATTTTTTAACAATTTGTGATGTTTCACATTTTTACATTTTAGGATGGATTTTAGGGTAAATAAAATTCTCAAAATTTTGGAATATATAAAAAATTCTAAAATCTCAATAATTTTGTACATTTCAAAATACTCTCATTTTACCAACATTCCTAGAATCTCCCGGATTTCGATAGTTTTTGAAATCTTGGAAATTTAATAATATAAAATTCAAAATTTTGGAATTTTCGTTGTTTTCGGAACCTGTAAAAATGTTCGAACTTGCTGTGACTTTCAACTGTGTAAAATAATACAAATTCGAAAATATAATAAAAAAAGTAAAAATTTAAAATTAAGTACATAATTTCAAAATTCAATTTCTCCAATTTCCCCTACCGGGGTCCGCCACGGCTCTATGTCGAGTATATTTCGCCACTAGACACGAATAAAGGCGCACGAGTGTTTTGACGGCGAAAAAGGGCGCGTAAAAAAAATGTGACGAAGAAAGATGCAACAAAAATAAGACGAAGATAAACGCGTAAACCTAGTTAACGGCGAAGAAAGACCTGCAAGCATAGTTGACGGCGAAGAAAGACGTACAAACATAGTTGAATGCAAGAAAGACGCGATATGCAAGATTTACCGCATGAGAGTTGACGTCGCTGCAGATATCTGACCGCTTTTAACTCGACTGGTAATAAGTACTTAATGCATTTTGTTTTTAAGCGGTTTTATTTAGCTTGCCTTGTGTGTTGGGTCAACTTAAGTATTCGAAATTTTAGTCTCTTCCTGTCCGATTGATCTGAAACTTGGTACATACCAATAATTCTGCTGAAACCCAATCGTGTGTATTCAGTAGATATTATTGTAACTCTAAGATGGCCGCCGCCACAAAATGTTGAATTACATATGTATTTTCTTACAACTCCCCCAATACGAGTATCAAATGGAAGGGCTTGACTAGTAGAATGCAGTACACATGAAAAAATTCCAAACTCAAGATGGGCGCCATCAAAAAATGGCCGATTAAATATTTTCTTTTCCCTAAATATGGATATCAAATGAAAGGGCTTGACTAGTAGTTGAGACGCCATATTGAATTTTTTTAAAAGGCGGTGTTTTTTTAAACCGGGCTCGAACCCAGGCCCTGCGGAATGGTAGCACGCACTGCCAACCACTGCACCACAGCGGCCTCCGATATACTATCCGTTTTTCAGGTTGGTTGTTGTTTTCGAGTTATTGCGAATTTGGAAAAATTTCCGGTTGGCGAAATTCGGAAAGCTACATTTTCCATCACCATGTCTATGTTACCGAAGTACATACTTTATGAAGAAGCACTGTATTCATAACAAAAGAATAGGCATGGAATTTTTTTGATCCTTTAAAAAAAAAACAACACTCGAAAAAATACACGTTTTATAATATTAACATATTTTTCATTTTGAAGAAATCATGAGCATAGAAAGTACAACATTTACTGAGGCCTTAAAACAGCTAAAAGAAAGCATAGTTATTATTCCGAATGGAAGTGCGGAAACTGTAAGCCTTTAAAAAAAAAATGTTTACGCGTTAACCATACTGTAACTAAAAAATCGAAAACTAATGTTCGGAAACGAAAAAATGACATCAGTTCTCATATTGATGTTGCGGCTAAAAAACCTCGCTACCATGGTGTATCTGGTAAAGGTAGAAAAGAAAGGCTAGTTTTAGCTAGGACAGTCCGTGAGGGTTGTGGTAAAAAATGTCAGTTAGAATGCCAAATTCGCCTGATTATGGAGGACGCTCATAATATTTATTGGAAAAAAGGGAACACACGTGACCAATGGAGTTGTCTGATTAATTGGTCGAAAAACAAAGGGCAATTAGCGCAAAGTAGCGGCTAAGAATCCGACACGAAAGAAAATACAAATAAGCGATCGTTCAAACTCCCCACAGATAGTCATGGCAGCTTCGTAAATGTTTGCAGAAAAATGTTCTTGGACACATTAGGTACAACAAAATTTACAAACTATCAATTTACGTGTAATGAATAACAATCAGTTGCAGTAACAATTTATACGTTTTTAACGCTAACTTAGCCTTCAAAATTATTGTGTTTAGATATTTCTGAGAAGCGTTTACGAACAGCGCACAAAAAACTAAAGGAAAGTGGACCAACAGGAGTAATAGCCGATGACATGAGAGGAAAGCATCATAATATACCTCATAAATACCCAGTAGAAATGAGAAAACTTATTAGAGCTCACATTGAGAGCTTCCTTGTTATTCATTCGCACTATTGTCGTGAGAATTCGCAAGTAAAATATTTAATAGAGAATGGCTTGAACCTATCAAAAATGTCGCGAATGCTGAAAACTATAATGCAAGAAAATGGAATAACGCTTGATCTTTCGTTGAATTTGTACAGGGATATTTTTTATTCCAAATATAATATTGGTTTTTATTCTCCGATTAAAGACAGGTAGTTAATCTTAAACAAATGTAGTTAAATTTGAATTTAAATTTTAAATTACACAAATTAATTGCATACTGTAATAGGTGTAATAGATGCGAGAGTTTTAAGAACTACCCTCAAGATGTGAAAGAAAAAAAGAAGGAAGAGCACGAGCTACACTTAAAAAATAAGCCAACAGGTCGAAAGTTACTAAAAGAGGTCTATGATAAAGCTACATTTGACAAAACCACATGTATAATAGATTATGACTTACAACTCCTAAAGATACGGTGGGACCGATGTATTATTTGTCGAAATTGAACGTTTGGAATTTCACAATTTATGAATTTAAAACCAAGAAAAGTTTCTGTTATTTATGGAACGAGACCGTGGGAGAGAAAGGATCTAATGAAATAGCTTCATTTTTGCCATTCTAAAGCCCTCTTAGCCGATCAAAAGGATACCAAAGAGATCATCACATACAGTGATAACTGTGCGGGTCAAAATAAGAACATGAGAGTTTTTTCGATGAACATCATGGCATCGCTGCAGCTGAAGGTAAAGATAATTTAAAGGTAACCTAAATTTATTATATGTTTTTTTGGACCAGCCTAATGTAGACTCAAGTTATAAGATTATGCGTTAAATTTTCAGAAGAAAGCCAATACTTTACTTTCTAAATACCTTCCATTTATCAATTATATAGATTACTCGAGCCTGGGCATACGTGAATTGATTGAAGCTGCGAAAGTGATCAATCCTTACGAAGCGAAACACATCAATCAAAGTGATATAACTTCTCGGCAATAGCAGGATTATTCAATTTGAAGGCGTTACAAACTCAAAGAATAAAATAACTAATTTATGATCCTTGTGATACAAAACTTTTGCGGGTAAAATACGATGACCTTCAATCCAGAGCAGTGCTAGCGAAAGTTTTCAAAAAAGACTTTAATTAGTCCGAGATATTGAAAGGTTTCGAGCTTAAGCCTGCCTACAAAAAGAAACTTGATCTCAGTAATAACAAAAAAAAAGGATCTACGGACTATGGTCGATAGGCACTGGATACCTACAAAACATAGGCAATTTTATTTAGATATTATAGAGTGACAGCGGTCGTCCCTCGGCAGGCAGTGGCAAACCTCCGACTGTATTTCTGCCATGAAAAACTGCTTTTCACAAAAAATACAATCGCCCTTCGGAGTCGGCGTAAAACTGTAGGTCCCTCCGCTTTGTGTGACAACATCGGATTAGAAGCTCGGCCAAACACTAACATATGTGTATGCGCCAATCTATTATTATTATTATAGAGTGATAACACAGAAACATTAATGGCGTTCTGTTTTTTTTTCTAAAAATTAATTAGCGCTGGGCGTACCTTACTATTTTCCTATACCGTTTATATGAATTGAAATTTATGACATTTTTAGTTTATCCTAACTTCATGAATAACAATTATTTTGTATTTTACTGAAACATATAAAATAAAAATAGTTCCTGTTATGCAATCAAATCCTTTGTGGAAATTTATATTAATTTGTTTTATTTAATTTGTTTGAGTATTTGCTCCATGCGCCTCCGGCTGCGCTTTTTTATTGCTCTTCTTTCTTCGCCGTTAAAAAGGTTTACGCGTCTTTCTTCGCAGTGAAATAGGTTAATGCGTCTTTCTTCGCAGTCAATTTGATTAATGCGTCTTTCTTCGCCGTCAACTATGTTAAGAGTCTTTCTTCGCTGAAGTTTTTTTATGCGCCTTTTTTCGCGGTCAACGTTTGAGCTCGCGCCTTTATACGTGTCTAGTGACGATTAATTTTATCTTTAAATACAACAAACTAGTTTCTTTGTTTTCTGAAATTATAGATATTTTTCAATAAATGAATTGAAAAACTATAATTTTAACCGACTTCACAAAAAGGAGGTTATGAATTCGTCGGAATATTTTTTTTTTATATATGTTACCGCATAACTTTGGACCACGTTAACCGATTTCTATAATTCTTTTTTTAAAGGAAAGACGTTACCTCACAGTGTTCCCATACTAATTTGGTTTAAATCCGATCATTGGGTCCTGAAGACATTCACGATTATCTTAAATTTGTATTTAAGAATTGAAGTTGGTTTTATTTTTTGCATACAAATTACTTGCTTACTTTCGATATAATATATCCTGCAAAATTTTCTAATCCATCGAACTCCATATCGTTAAGTGGCTTGATATTTTGAAGGAATTCGTCCTCTTCATTTACTTCTGCAAGCTATTTAAACAAACTAGTATCGCCCAGTTGTCGAAATTCGACATTTTTTCATACACTTTTAAATTTTGCTTATCACCAATATTGACTCCTTTATGCTAATTACGATTTTGAAGTCCACCACCAAAATTTATAGCGAATTTATAGGAAAACTTAAACCCAAATTTCTTAGTAGCTTTCGAAGTTATACCGAGACGGGAACCTCAATTTTCATTTACAAAAAATATGCATATGCATGTATTTGTATGTATAGATGAGATGCCTAACGGTTCCTCACTGACTATTATGTTAAACAAATACCAATCCAGACTGTAAATACTTTTTTCGATTATATTGGTCTGAGAGCCCCTTGGAACGTTAAAACTAAATTGCCAACATCTGCACAAACGCCTCATTCTTTTCATCAGAACCGGTGGAGGTTAAGTACCTCGAAGGTGTGGAACAAAATTAAATATTTCCTTCTCTAACGGCGGTTTTACACGGATTTTTGTCAAGATTGGGCCTAAAGCCCAATATTTTTGCATCACATGATTGGGCTACCGAATTGCACCAAATTTTGTGTTGCTATTATGTGTTCTAAAGATGAAGCATTTCTGACCATACATTTTAAGGATAGCTCTCAATTAGAGATGGGCACGGAATATCGGTACCCACGGTACTGATTCAAGATGGGCGGTATCGGCAACGTCTGTAAAAATTTAACGTACGGAACGGGACCAAAATCTTTTCCCGATACTTCCGATAAAACCTCAACTTCCGCGAATTCAGAAAATCTTCATTAAAAAATTTTTATAAAATATGCACTTTTTATGTTTTATTGAGACAAAACGAACAGCAAAGCAAAAACAAATAATTGAAGGATGCCTGATCTTTCATAAAACTTTTTTTATTTAAAATTAAATTAATAGAGATAGATTTCGTGGCCCCCGAGCCCGTGGCACAATTCTGAAAAACGTCGGGATGAGCGGGTTCGGAGGTTAAAAATTGAATTTCGGGATGGGCGGGATCGGGACTTAATATTTAGTCAAATGCTCATCTCTACTCTCAATCCCTGCGCCACCTAACGGAAGACAAACGCACTGATCCTTTCAAAAATTATTACACAAAATAACAATCATTCAATGCGATTTAGAAATCTGGTAGGAAATGGTTCCCAAACGAATGATTTTTACCATTTTAAATGTATATAAATGTAGGTGTATCAAATTCCATTGCTTTATCTATCATAAGTGGTTCCAGATATAAGCGATATGGAAATTGCATTCTGTATGCGAGGTGCCTCATCCCCCTTTCGAATACACACCACTTTTCGCCATAAGTTCGGTAATGATACACATGCAGCTGTGTCAATCTTTAGAACGTTAGCATAAGCGGTTACACTGATAAGCGAAATGCTACCGCTTTTCGCCTTAAGACCGTTATTGATAGCGTAAACAGCAGGGTCGAATTTTAAGGCGTTAGCATAACCGGGAGGTGCCACGCCCCTTTTTCCAAAATCTACCACTTTCCGCCGTAAGTACGGCATTTATAGCATATCTGTGTCGAATTTCAGGACGTTAGTATAAGCGGTTCCAGAGATAATCGATATGAGAATTGCAGTTTGTATGTGCGGTGCCAAGCCCCTTTTCCAAAATCTACCACTTTTCGCTGAAAGTACGGTATTGACACCATATGTTTCTGTGTCAAATTTCAGAACTTCAGCATAAGCGGTTCCAGAGATAACCGATATGAGAATTTCAGTTTGTATGGGCGGTGCCACGCCCTCTTTTCCATTATTCACCACTTTTCGCCGTACGGCGACGGATGAAATATGTGGCTGTGTCAAATTTCAGGACGTTAGCATAAGCGGTTCCGGGGAAAAGCGATAGGAAAATTTCATTCTGTATGGGAGGTGCCACGCCCCCTTTTCCAAAATCTACCACTTTTCACCGTACGTAGCGTATTTACAATCTATGCATCTGTGCTAAGTTTCAGTTGCCCAGCATAATTAGTTTTAGAGATATAAGGGTTTTCACATTTTAGTCTATATGTCAGATGCCACGCCCCCTATGTACCGTGGTAAACATTTCTGGATAAGAGGAAGTTATGTCCTTAAAATCGGTGTATGTTTCGTTGAAATCGAGCGAACGGTGCCTTCATAAAAGGGATTACAAAATTTTCTTGTGGCGTATTTATATATAGATAAAACAAATTAAAGGATGGAATCAAAATTTTACCTCGACCTCTTCCTCAACGGATAAAGGAATCTCGTTTATTTCCGTGGAAATATTATGGCTGAGAAATTCAGCATTGAATTGAATAAGTGTCTCGCTTGCAGACTCAACATTTGCTTCTGCGCACAAAATATTTTCGTTTCTTCCTGGAAAATTTGGTACGAATATTTTTAAAATAACAATTTATACACAAAACAAGAAAAAATTTATAACAAGTATTGAAAGAAAATTTACCTTGAAGATATGACCGAAATATATATATTTGAATTCGTGGGGAGAAGGGTGGTCGTGGAAGCCTCCTTTTGACCGAATCGCACTGAAAAAGTTTTTAACGCAGTCCTGGTTAAGTTTGCTTGTTAAAATACAGCTCATATTATAGTTTTCGTGAAGATATTGAAACAAGCATGGCAGTGCCTTGATAACTTGAAGGATTCCTCGCTGGAACGGCAGAAGATTTTTGCGGAATGGAAACAAGTTTTTCACGATTTGGTCCATATAGTTCAATGTAGAATTTTGCTGACTAAGTGAGAGTCCATATGCTTTACTCAGAGCACGCGTATCTTTCACTGGTACCGCCGCATTGAAAATATCGAACCAATTATTAATAATTTGGAATAGATCCGCGCATTGTATGAAATCATTGGGATTCGTACACAGTCCTAATTGCGCATATCGTTTTAGGGCAGAAGCAGTTGTATGGGAAAACAGCTTAACCGCATACTTCACTTTCTGTCGCGATATTAAGCAAAAAGTTGAACGTATGTAATTATGAACTTTACATATGTAAAAATTTTGGGTATGCAGCTTTGTAGCTCATTAAATTTTAGTAGGTTAAAGTGCAAATTTCAACACGCTAGAAAAACGACTTCATTTTTAATAACTTTATTTGCTGACGGTGTTATGCATTTTCTGCCATATAAAATATGCTCGACAATTTTGCTTGCATACCGAAACTTTTTCAAAAAATTCTGAATAAAAAGTTTAAGTTTTTTGCAAGTGCAAGTGTTAGTTTGTTGAATTTTCATAGTTTCTGTACGATGTTTGAAATGTGGGTTTATGTGGCGCTGGTTAGGTAAAGTGCTAGTCTTTTATAAAAAAAAATATAAACATTAAATAAAAAAAGAAAAATATCTAAAACTAGTCCATATGTCACTTGACTTAATCAGCTGACCACAAGTGTATATGCATATATAATATCGTAAGCACATACATAATTGTTATATACCAGCGCCTTTAACTTGTAGCATCTCCATGGATAGCTTTTTAATTATGGTTAAACCGCAGTTGCATAGTGTTATAAGCTCTCTATAATATTTTTTGTAACGCTATTTGTATTAAAGATGTAGCCGTAATCGACAAAGTGATTTCGCAACAACTTCATTAAGTGCGGAACATCTGCAAACACGAAAACCAATTTGCTTTCATCGAAAAAATGCTTAAAGAATGGCTCCTCTGTAGTGCTTAAATTGCATCGACCTCCATAATTTCAGGTTATTAGGACGAAGATCACTGACTGTCGCAACCACTGTACAACCAATGATGTACAGCTCGTGAATAATTTGAAACAGTATGGTTTCTGTTATGTCATCTGAAGTATGTTGACTTAAAGGGCCAACAATATGAGATTGAAGTTTGCCGCCACTTTCGATTTTTAAGCTTTGTATGAGGATATTTTCAGTTGTAGGGACACTATTTCCAAAAATGCAATGGAACCGTGTTTATGGATATTAAATGCAGTTGCCATGTTTCTTTGTTTTTGTTGTTTTTGAATAGCAAATTATTGGCACGAATTTTTCAAACTTTGTTTTTAAGAAAAATGTCGTTCGAGGATATCGAGCTATATATGAACTGGATGCGAAAAATAAAAAAATACGGCATTTAGGATTTGTTAAAATCTACCTGCCGCTATTTTTGTTTTCTTTGTTTTTTATTCCTGAATCACAATATCCTCGATTATTGTGTTGAACTTCATCCACACAAACTACTCTACGTATATGATTCAAACGGCATTTTGTAGGAATTCAAAAGCCCTTCATGCCGTTATTTTTAATTTTTCAATATATCGATCCAAAAGGTGTTATATTTGAAAAAGGTACTAACCCATTTAAATTAGATATTTTATCACACCTCTTTGATTCTCATTTACATAAACAGTCATTTTATCGATCGAAACTCGATATATATAATGTAAGCTGATATCGCATTATGACTGATTTCTCAATTGGCTATACTCATTCTTTAGATGCATGCATTTCCTAACGTTAATGCTTACCTCCTTTAATGTAATAACAGGTGATTTTTTTGAGGTTAGGATTTTCATGNCCACGTACGTGCATACAACTGTTTTTGCTTATGTTAGGCGATAATTACGTACATATATAAATCTGCAAATACATTCTCTGAGACTTTTTCTTGAGTCTTATATTTTAAGTAAGAGTTTGCATTTGGGTACTGGACAATTGAGTTCATTTACACAAAATATCTCCCACATAGTAAGTATGTATGTATATATGCAAGTGCACATACAACGTTACGTGCATACATACAAACAGTCTTGCCGCAGCTTCCCAAAATAAAGTATCCAAAATTTTTCCTAAAAAGTATTTTTACATAACATTTTTTTGTTTTTAAGTATCCACGTATCAATTTGAGAAAAGCCTATAATTTGCAGTAAAAAATCATATTTTTCAATTAATTAGTGATACATTTAATACCTATTTGATTTTGTAAGCACTTCAATGTAAACCTCACATTTTCATACGTACACACATACATAACAACAAAAAAAAAAATTCCTTACGTC
This sequence comes from Rhagoletis zephyria, assembly GCF_001687245.7. Taxonomy (NCBI): domain Eukaryota; kingdom Metazoa; phylum Arthropoda; class Insecta; order Diptera; family Tephritidae; genus Rhagoletis; species Rhagoletis zephyria. The sequence goes on from NW_016158011.1 coordinate 126,474, forward strand.
TAGAGTAAGTCTGTTTNCTCGATATATATAATGTAAGCTGATATCGCATTATGACTGATTTCTCAATTGGCTATACTCATTCTTTAGATGCATGCATTTCCTAACGTTAATGCTTACCTCCTTTAATGTAATAACGGGTGATTTTTTTGAGGTTAGGATTTTCATGCATTAGTATTTGACAGATCACGTGGGATTTCAGACATGGTGTCAAAGAGAAAGATGCTCAGTATGCTTTGACATTTCATCATGAATAGACTTACTAACGAGCAACGCTTGCAAATCATTGAATTTTATTACCAAAATCAGTGTTCGGTTCGAAATGTGTTTCGCAAACCCAATTGCTGCGAACGGCGACGAATCGACATTTCACGGTCTTCAGCAACACTCTCAGAAACAGACGCAATATTCTCTTCTGTACGCACTGTACGCATTCGTGTGGTTGGTTTAATGTCCAATAAAGTAAACTGAGTGCGAAACTTGGTCACAANCATATTAGTAATATCTTAAAACATTTAATCTTAACATTTCAAGGTTACTACTTAATATTTGATTTTAACGCATCTGCATGATAATGTTTTCTAATATAACATTTCTAGCGAAAATCAATTTCATTTATTTGCTGTTGCGATCAGAAAATATGCGCTCTGCTGCAGCGAAGCTATGTATGTTGTAAGCACAACAAATTAAACATAAATGAAGTTGATTGATTGTATAAAGTTTCGATCAATATATATTTATACCCGAGCGCACTTGTGCACAAGGGTATATTAATTTTGTTCACATAACGGTTGTTTGTAACAGCCAAAACGAATCGAGATAGATATAGACAAATGTATACATAAATGCTCAGAATGAATAGAGAAGTCGATTAAGCCATGTCTGTCCGTCTGTCCGTCCGTCCGTGTACACGATAACTCGAGCAAAAATTGAGATATCTCAACGAAATTTGGTATGTAGGTTTCTGTTAATCCAAGGTAGGTTGGTATTGAAAATGGGCGAAATCGGACAGTAACCCCGCCCACTTCCCATATAACGGTAATTTCGGTAATACGAAAACTGCGATATTTTAGTAACTACTGAAGATGATTCACTAAAAATTGATATTTACAATAATTTTCAGACGAAAAATAAGAATATTATAAATTTTTGGAAAATGGGCGTAGCCACGCCCACTTATGGTTACATGTGTATATCTTGGTAACCGCTGCATCAATTTCTTCCAAACTTTGCACAGTTGTTGGCCTTGATACAGCATACTAAATGGCCGAAAATTTAAAAAATCGGACAATAACCGCGCCCACATCCCATATAACGGTAATTTTGGGTAATACGAAAACTGCGATATTTTAGTAACTACTGAAGATTATTCACTCAAAATTGATATTTACAACAATTTTCAGACGAGAAATAAGAAGTTTATAAATTTTTTGAAAATGAGCGTAGCCACGCCCACTTATGGTTACATGAATATATCTTGGTAACCGCTGCAC
>NW_016158011.1:128082-137687 GCF_001687245.7 Rhagoletis zephyria
ATGGGCGTGGCACCGCCCACTTATGATCACATATATGTATATCGGTAACCGTTCTACCAATTTGTACCAAACTCGGTATTTTTATTGTGCTTGCTACATAAAAGCAAAACGTTGAAAATTATTGAAATCGGACTAAAATTACGGCCGCTTTTCATATAACGGTAATTTTCAGAAATGCTTGAAACTGCAATATTTCGAAATTTAAGGACGCTAATTTACTCAAAATTTATACACCCCGGCTTACCATCTAGCGGTAGCTTTCGGAAAGGTGAAAAAACATATATTTAATACTTGCGCCGGGTATTTAATGTTCGGCTCCACCCGAACTTAGACTTTCTTACTTGTTTTTTGCTAATTTCCCCAAAAAACTTTCAATATCGTCCACAACCTTAAGCTTATCGTCAAGCTGTAACAATTGCCACTGCATTAATATTTTTTCTTTGTCTCTAATTAAATGAAGAAAAAGTTACGTAAATACATATATATTTATACGTAATATATTTTGTTTAGAAAGTTATCCGAATATGTACTGAGCACAAAAAAAGTATCCTCCTAAAAATTCGTCGAATAAAGTATCCATTTGGATCCGAATGGATCAAAACGGCAACATTGGTTGCAAACGAATATATTTACTACCAAAAACACCAACTTTGACTTCCCCAGTTTTTTGTTAATGACTTTCACTCAGTACATCATTTCTATTGGGATGCAACAACTATGCACTTTCACTCTCAACAATACGATGCCGACTGTAAAGGTGGCAGTATCTGTGGGCCTCTAACCCACTCTTTGTCAACTTAAAAGTACTCATATTTTTGTCCCGTTATCTATCACCTCCTTAATTTTTAATAATTTAAATAAAATATTATTTCAGCTAAATTCCGCTCAAACCTCTTCCTAATCAGCTTTGCAAACAAAGGTAAATTTAATTCCTAAAATCAATTAATCTACATAATTGAAAGTTCATACATATTTGTATTCAGGAATCAGTGCTCCGAAAAAGGAATTGTTTAAAATTATAATAAAATGAAATTCGACGAGTGCAAAGCAGTGGCCGCCGTATTAAATTGTGTTATAATATTAATGAAATTAAAGACGGCCCTACAGATGTTAAGATTTTTTCTAAGATTTGCGAGTTCTTAAAAATTAAAAAAATTTCAAGATTGCAATTTCGTACATGGTTATGGTTTGCTTGGAAGGATGATTTCAGAGGGTTTCAAACCAAAGTGAAAGATATTTTGAATAGAAAAAAAATTACAAAAGAAGTGGTACATATAGAATATTCCGATACAAAAAATTGAAAATGCAAATTACAACAACGGACGCTGGTGTAGAAATTATCAATATTTGGGTTATTTGTATGCTTTAAATGAGGAGCTTTTATACCGCAACCACTTAGATTCAGGCGAACTACTTTATTATATTAGAAACAATGTTGATACACAATTAAGCATTATATGTAGCCTGGTTTTCACTGGAGTTAAATATCGCAAGAAACTTTTTGTTGACTACGCATTTTGCAAAAATAAGGGCTGTTCAAAGAACTTCAAGTTTTCCGGAAGAGTCGAAAAATTTACAACTTACATACAAGTTTTTGCAACTCCAGATGAATGCGATCATACTGACAATTCCAGACCCTGTGTCTATAAGTTGTGCGGAAAACGGAGATATGAGACGAAAGAAAATTTAAAAACTACGAAACCCATCACAGTCCAAGAACAATTCATTCGAGAAATGAATACGTCCCTTGCTCAGAATCACAATAAATACAAATTCGCTCATTCTCTATCAGTTATACAGAAGGCAAGATCTGAAATATTATCGGAAAATGATCACCATCCGGACGATGTAGCTGATCTCGTATCTCGCATAATTGGCGCCAAAGGCAATCATCCGTACATTCGGCAGTACAGTGCCCCATTTAAAGTTATCATGGGTTTTCAGGAACAAATAAAATTTATTAAATCGAATTTGCAACTCACAGTTTATTTTGATGCAACTGGCTCAATTGTAAGGAAGCCGTACACCTCTTCAAAGAGAGTATATTATTATGTCGGCGTCACCGAGATAGAACACAAGATTACACCTCTTATGGAGTATATTACAAACGATCATACAACCTCTTCAGTCACCGAATTTTGTCGATACATGAAAAGTTATTGGGAACAAAACGGTGTATCGTGGCCTGCTTTCGAGAAAGTGATCACGGATTGGTCGTGGGCTAGTATAAACTCGATAATGAAAGCATGGAATAATTCCTCAGTACTCGATTATTTAATTAAAGTTCACGATTGTCTCACGAAAAATGTTCCTTTAGACACTCGCCTCATTCGACTGTTCACTTGCTATTCCCACATCATGAACATGGTTTCAAAATGGATACGCAAAAATAACATTAATAAATCATCCATAAGGATTTACCTTGAAACCGTAGCTCTTCTTGCACACAGCAAAGATTTCGAATATATGAAACAACATGTTGAAGCTTTTTTACGATTTTGATTTTTCCTAAGAAAACAAAAGTGGTGGTTGATGCTTTACTATACCTCGCACAGATGGGGAACATTTTTCAGATCGAATTAGATGAAGATAGGCAACACAACGAATATCGGGAGGAGGGTATGAAATCAAGGTACTTATGTAGTCCCTTTTATAAGGAATTCTCACGCATTGAGCAAAGAGTCAAACAAAAAGCGCAAGAGAGTAAAATGAGAGCGAAAAGAAATGAGTACAGATCACTACAATTTTGTAGTCACATCTTAAATGATATTCTGGCGTATGCCCCACTGTGGTCAACTTTAATAACGCCCGACCACAAGCATGTTGTCAACACTATCGCTGAAAACCATTTCAAGATAATAAAATGTGAAAATCAAAAAAAATTTTTAAGTAGGGCGTTTTATTGCCAAGATCTGGAACCACACTGTCTTGAAACATGTAGCTTTACCATGTCCGAAAATTGCAGTCAAACGCATCCAGAAGAGGGTAAATGAAGCAGATAATGAAGATTCAGAGGCATATTGGAATCGAGGTTCTGTAAAAAAGAAAAGACAATATAACCACCAATATAGCAGAGGACTGAGAAGAATTGGAGAACGGTGTCTCCGCCTGGAGACTGAGCAGTCTTTACCTGCTCCCGAGTCATTGATTCAGGATGCTCAAACCGATCAAGAATTGGAGGAGCCAGTTACTCAACTTAACTGCCAACTTTACAGTGAAGTAGTTGATATTGAAAGAGTACTAAATTTTAATGATAATCACACAATTAATGACCCTGATTATTACTATTTTGAGCATGAAGATCAGAACCAATTCTATGTAGTAGCATATTTTGAAGAATCAAATGATAAAGGAAGACATTGTCTCCTGACCTCCGATAATATTACGCTGTTCGGAAAACGTTGGTTACACAATTTTTTTATCGATTATTGGTCTTAAAGTTTCTTGAAGTTGTCTCACAGGGGGGATTTAGACAACATTGTCTGCGAAATGGCTGGGTATATTTTGAATGGTAAGAAACAGCTTGATGCATTTTACCAAAAACTTAATGACCGCTGGAGATCTAAATCAGGAATATTCCTCCCATATAATTATAATAGTACGCACTGGACTTTGTTGTTTGTTAATGTATCTGCACATGAGGTTTATTTCTTCGACTCTTTAAACTCAACTTTGAATGATGTTGTTCGTCGACTTTTCAAGAGTTTTTGCGAAACTTACGAAAAGGTGATATATGTGTATGCCAATAAATATTCGGACTAATCACATAAAATTTTTACAGACGTTTCCTGAATTAAAATCTAAATGGAGTTTGGAACAGTGTAGTTATCCTTTGCAAGCAGACGGTTATAATTGTGGGATTTTTGTCCTACATTATATTGAGGAGATAATTAAAAAAAGACTGCATTCAATCAGCCCACTGAATCCAGACAAAAAAAGGGAGTCAATAAGAAACGATATTCTCGTGCAGTCGGCAAACGTATCGGAGGTTTGTTTGCGCTGCGGATCAGATAAAACAACGCGAAAAAGAGATGCGTGGCTACAATGTTTTACATGCAAAAAATGGGTAGAACTTGGTTGCTTATCCTATCTGAGACAATCAAAGAAAGAACTGAGTACTGCGTCTGTCGAGTACAACTGCGAACTCTGCCTGGTTTGGAAACAAGCCCATATCAAAAGGTAGATAACATAGTCTGAGTCAATCAAATATGATTTCTTCATGTTATAATTTTTACAGACCTACCTAGAGAAGTGAAATAACCTTCGGCGAATACAATTTGTACCCATTGACCTCCCGTAGTTTTTTATCATACATAAAACACATGCCAACACTGATTTTGTTGCGACAAATGTTAAAACTGTTTTTAATAGTCTTTTTGGTGCTGATTAAGTATAGAGTTTCCATCTGCTCCAGATTTTGAGAAAAAAGTGGTTAAAGTGTAAAAAAATCGCGGTTTTTGCAATTTGTGAAAAGCTCTATCAAATAAAAGAAGGGCGGTAGAACATTCCGCTAATGTTTAAATAAAAGCTTGAACACTAGACTAGTGTCCCTGAATATATCATCCCTGCATCTTGGCTTGATGGTCACTTATAGTCTTTTATTAAACAATCAAAAATACTGGAAAATTGTGCTATTGAAAAAAAATTATTGCCAAAATCAGTTTTTGCTGTTCAATAAATGACTATAATTGTGCAGGGGTGGTACTTCTAGGGATTGTAGTCGAAAGTCCAAGCCTTAATTTGAGCATAAGTGCAAGATTCTATCACATTTTGTTTAAATGAGGTAGGTACACAAACTTCGCGAAAATCAGTTCTTGCGGTTCAATGAATGACTATAAGTGAAGTCAAGGTGCAGGAATGGTATTTTTAGGGCGAGTAGTCGAGACTTCTGGCTGTAATCCAAGCCTAAGTGGAAGATTCTATCGCCTTTTAATTTTTTGCTAGAGCTTCTCAAATATTGCGAAAAACGCGATTTTTGACATTTTGATCTCGTTTTTCTAAAAATCTGGAGCTGATGGAAACAGCCTTACATTTGCCGCACCAAATTTTTCCCCTTTCTTGTTCGCTTGTGTAATTCGAAAAAAAATACCCATTCTATGTACATACATTTCACAACTAAGCTGTTTTAGATGAAATACATAAATTGTACTATAAATATGAGCAATTTTAATTAAAAAAAAAAACAAAAAGGAGGTCTAGTCTCAGTAAAACCACTCTATATACATATATTTTAAGGATGCCAACATCAGCGATAAATGTCGATCTCGGGTTTTCCGGATCCCGGCGTGACATCCCTAATATGTTTACATAAACTCCATGCATGGAGTTGTGGACTGTGAAATGTGCACATGCAAGTACATACTTACTATGTGGGAGATATTTTGTGTAAATGAACTCAATTGTCCAGTACCCAAATGCAAACTCTTACTTAAAAGATAAGACTCGAGAAAAAGTCTCAGAGAATGTATTTGCAGATTTATATATGTATGTACGTAATTAGCGCCTAACATAAGCAAAAACAGTTGTATGCACGTACGTGAATATTTGTGGTATCAATGTACATATGTATATATGCAAAGAGTGAATTGACAATAACATTGGAAAATGTAAGTATGCATGAATGAAATAATATTACATTAAAAGAGGTAAGCATTAACGTTGGGAAATGCATGCATCTAAAGAATGAGTATAGCCAATTGAGAAATCAATCATAATATGCGATATCAGCTTACATTATATATATCGAGTTTTTATTTTCGATCGATAAAATGACTGTTTATGTAAATGAGAATCAAAGAGGTGTGATAAAATATCTAATTTAAATGGGTTAGTACCTTTTTCAAATATAACACCTTTTGGATCGATATATTGAAAAATTAAAAATAACGGCATGGAGGGCTTTTGAATCCCTACAAAATGCCGTTTGAATCATGTACGTAGAGTAGTTTATGTGTTTGTAGCGCTTGGATGAAGTTCAACACAATAATCGAGGATATTGTGATTCAGGAGTAAAAAACAAAGAAAACAAAAATAGCGGCAGGTAGACTTTAACAAATCCTAAATGCCGTATTTTTTTATTTTTCGCATCCAGTTCATATATAGCTCGATATCCTCGAAAGAAATTTTTCTTAAAAACAAAGTTTGAAAAATTCGTGCCAATAATTTGCTATTCAAAAACAACAAAAACAAAGAAACATGGCAATTGCATTTAACATCCATAAACACGGTTCCATTGCATTTTTGGAAATAGTGTCCCTACAACTGAAAATATCCTCATACAAAGCTTAAAAATCGAAAGTGGCGGCAAACTTCAATCTCATGCAACAATGCACTTTCATCATGAGCTGGCAGTACTTTAGGACCATCAGATTAGCCAGGCAACCTTGAATTCATTTTCTATACACTGTAAATAAAATTCGATCTAAATTTCAAGTCATCTGAAGTATGTTGAGTAAACGGTTTTTATTGACATCTTTAATCGCTAAAAACGCATAATCAAGACCGCTATTCAGCAGCCAGCCCTCCGGATCTTGCTCGGATTTATATATTAACAAGCTAAGCTCACAAAAAATTTCAATCGGTCTGAAGTATGATGCGTTTTTTGGTCATGAGCTCTCCGTCCATCATAAGTGGAAACAACAATTAACTTAAGTAGCTTACTAAAATGCTTTCGCACTACTTTGCGCGCGATTCCACCATTGCAATGCATTGTACGAGTGTGTTGTTTTGCTTGTTGTTGCGACCTCTTGCCTGTGGGATAAGCATTTATTACCAGTATGCCGTGAGTAAATAATTAACGAATATAAATACCATACCCAACCAAATACTCCATATACTCGTCCAGGAATTCTTCTTTTTTTCGGAAGTTTTTACCAAATAGCGTTCTAAAATATATATAAAAGAAATATCTATATATAAATACGCCACAAGAAAATTTTGCAATCCCTTTCTTGAAAGCACCGTTCGCTCGTTAACTTCCTCTAATCCAGAATCCCGATACATAGGGGGCGTGGCATCTGACATATAGACTGAAATGTGAAAACCACTATATCTCTAAAACCAATTATGCCCAGGAACTGAAACTTAGCACAGATGCATAGATTGTAAATACCCTACTTACGGTGAAAAATGGGAGGTACTGGGAAATTGGCCGTGGCACTTCCCATACATACTGAAATTCTCATATCGCTTACCTCTGGAACCACTTATGCTAACGTCCTGAAATTGGACACAGCTATTTATGAAATCAATAACGTAATTATGGCGTAAAGAGATAGATAATGGGAAAGGGAGCGTGGCACCGCCCATACAAACTGAAATTCTCACACCGCTTATCTCTGGAACCGCTTATGCTAACGTCCTGAAATTTGACACAGCTGTTTATGATATTAATAACGTACTTATGTCGAAACGTGGTAGATAATGGAAAAAGGGGTGTGGCAAAGCCCATACAAACTGAAATTCTCACACCGCTTATCTCTGGAACCGCTTATGCTAACGTCCTGAAATTTGACACAGCTGTTTATGATATTAATAACGTACTTATGTCGAAACGTGGTAGATAATGGAAAAAGGGGTGTGGCAAAGCCCATACAAACTGAAATTCTCATATCGCTTATCTCAGGAACCGCCTACGCTAACGTCCTGAAATTTGACAAAGCAACATATGTTGTCAATACCGTACTTACGGCGAAAAGTGGTAGATTTTGGAAAAAGGGGTGTGGAACCGCCCATACAAACTGAAATTCTCATATCGCTTATCACTGGAACCGCCTACGCTAACGTCCTGAAATTTGGCACAGCAAATGTTGTCAATACCGTAATTATGGCGAAAAGTGGTGGATAATGGAAAAGGGGGTGTGACACCGCTCATACAAACTGAAATTCTCATATCGCTTATCTCTGGAACCGCCTACGCTAACGTCCTGAAATTTGGCACAGCAAATGTTGTCAATACCGTAATTATGGCGAAAAGTGGTGGATAATGGAAAAGGGGGTGTGACACCGCTCATACAAACTGAAATTCTCATATCGCTTATCTCTGGAACTGCTTATGCTAACGTCCTGAATTTTGGCACTTTGCTGCCATTTATGCTGCCAATAACGTACTTATGGCAAAAAATGATAGATATTGGAAAAGGGGGAGTGGCACCTCCCCGCCCATATATACTGAATTTTTCAAATCGCGTACATCTTGAAGTGCTTATGTTAATAATAATAATAATAATAGATTGGCGCTTACACATATGTAAGTGCTTGGCCGAGCTTCTCCTCCGATTTTGATATATTTGTCGGCCGCTGTGGTGTAGTGGTAAGCAGTGCGCGCTTCCACTCCGCAGCACCTGGGTTCAAACCCTGGTCAAAGCAACATCCGAGTGTATTTCTGCCATGAAAAACAGCTTCTCATAAAAATACAATCGCCGTTAGGTGTCGGCGTAAAACTTTAGGTCCCTTTGTGTGACAATATCAAGGCGCAGGCCACAAGCCGCAGGAGAAGCTCGGCCAAACACTAGCAAATGTGTAAGCGCCAATGTATTATTATTATTATTTATGATATGAATGATGTACTTATGGCGAAAAGTGGTAGATAATGGAAAAGCGGCGTGGCACCGCCCATGCAAACTGAATTTCTCATATTGCTTATCTCTGGAACCAGCTATGCTAACGTCCTTAAATTTTGCAAAGCAACATATGTTGTCAATACCGTAGTTACGGCGAAGAGTGGTAGATTTTGGAAAGGGGAGCGTGGCACCGCCCATATAATCGGTTACCTCTGGAACCACTTATTATATGATAAAGGAAATTTATACACCTACATATAAAATCGCAAGAATCATACAATTGGGAACCATTTTCTCTAAGATTTTAAAATCGCATTTAATGCAGTATTTTTTGCCCACATAAATTTAAAATCGCCCCTAGCCCTTTTTTTAACCCTTTGGAGAATTTACTTATACTTGGCATGAAAAAGTTGTATATGCTTAATTTGATCTCATTTTTTTCATTTATGTAAGAGACGAATTTTTTAACCAAGAAATACTGATATATATATATATACATACCTATATGTATTGTATGTTCCTTACGTTTTTATGCATACTGTACATATGTACATACTGTAAAAGTGTTAAGGCTGTTAACTTATCTATTAACGATTTAACTACAGTTTGAAATAGATAAGTTTACTGCCCTTAGGGCCGTTTTCTAATGTAAGCTGTAAAGTGGCCTTTACTAACAGGGCAGATAAATTGTTCCTCAATTTAAAGTGTTTTCGTTTTCTTACCTTGCCGGTAAAAATAAATTTGTTATTCCGTAGAGTGAAACTTTACTACCCACTGGGAAAATATGTAAGCACCTTGCGAGGTAAGCCATGTTTTCTTTCAGTTTTTAGTACCAAAATTGTCATCATGGCCAATGTCATCTACTAGTAAAGGGCAAAATGAACACCTCCGAAGACACATTACGTTGTCAGTTGCAAAATAACGTGCAGCCGAAGTTATTTCCAAGCACCGAACTACTCCGAGCGACTGCTCTGCATTACACGTAACTTACTTTGTAAAGCGGCTCAGAAGTATGTCTGATACCAAATGTACATTCTAAATTCC
>NW_016158011.1:138967-141840 GCF_001687245.7 Rhagoletis zephyria
TCTTTGAAGTGGATGTGTGAAAAAACTAAGGCAGCTAGAAAACTGCAGTTTGTTGCATTGAAAATAGCGTACCTATAAACTACCATTATAATCGCTAAAAATATAAAAACCGATTTTCTTCGCTTTTAATGCCGACATCAAATCACCAAACAGTGCGCATTTGCGTTTTTTGGTCAATGTGTCCATCTTTAAAGTGAATTTGGGGAAAAACTAAGGGTTTCTGCACATTGGTCGTCTAATCATAGTTGCTTCATCGTCACAATCATGATGCAACGATTATATGACGACTACACTTTCGCACACTCGGTCGTGATATTGCAATTCATTTGGCGTCTAAAAATTCACTTGGAGCAGGTATTTCCTGTTTTTCTAGTTGATATTTTCGCGAAATATTTACAAAAACCTGCAATTTTTAAAATATAGACTGTGCTGCAACAATTCTAGACATAATTTTTCAGTAATATCTCCTTTTCTTTTCCTGAAGTGTGCTTTGTGCATGCACACAGAGACTTTTAACAATTTCGTCATATTTTATAGTTAAAGCGCTCACATTTATTGAATCTTAATGCAATTATCCACTTTTTAATAATTTCCACAGATTTTATGCAAAAAATACTAATTTTTATGCAAATATTAACTTATTCACTAATTTTTCCCCATAAAATGTAAACAAACAATGCGTCCACAACGATTAGCAAACGACAGTGCCGTACTTATCCGTTTCTGCATCTTCTACGATTTGCCGATAACTAGCCGATAACGACAAGTGTGCAGATCTCCTCTGAAATGCATGTGCTTGGCTCAAAATTTCAGGGCGAGACGATAACGCAACTATGATTGGACGACAAGTGTGCAGATAGCCTAAGGCAGCTAGAAAACTGCGGTTTGTTGCATTGGAAATAGCGTAGCATCTACCATATGAATCGGTAAAAAAGTAAAAGTCGATTTTTTCAACCCAAATGCCGACGGCAAATCACCAACGAATTTGCCAATTGCATACTACGTATTTGCACAACTTTCACATTTTAGAAAATTGTATCTCTCGCATACATATGCATGTGCACAATATGTACATATTACACATTTCGACCTATGCATGCATTTATTTTAAATAATTAACCAATTTAAAGAACAATAAAAGCGTTGTTAAAACGTAAAAAACCATCAGCATTTCGCTGTCTAACAAGAAAACATGCATTTGCTTTGATGAGACAATTTCTGTTAAATTTATTTTGCCTCTGGCTGGGCTCTGTTAAAATTTGATTGTCTCTGGCTTGCCGCTCTTAAAATGCGCTTCGCCAGTTTTGTTGGTATTTGACAGTTTCCACGCTGATCCGTTCTTGGTCCTTCTCTATAAATATATGTTCTCTGGTGAGATTAGCTCAATTTTCTAAGTTAAAAGTATTTTGGCGGAAATTTCTTGCACTATATGAGTCAAAGCCGTGTTAAGTTCATGATATTGCAGTTGTGAGTTGAAAAAACAATGTTTAACAAAACGGTAGAAAAATTATGAAATTTTGGTTCTAATCATTTCGATCTTTCCTCGACCTCAGTTGTAAAGAAATAAATACTGTACCAACATGCTGGTAAGTTATATGCTTCGGGCCTGATGGTACATTCACTTGATGGAGCCAGAAACCTGGTGTCGTATATTTCCCCTTTTATACAAAAAGGTTTTTGGTTGGATAAAATATTTGCTTTTTTCCAGAGTTCATTGGTATACCCGAGCGCCCTTGTGCACAAGGGTATATTAATTTTGTTCACATAACGGTTGTTTGTAACAGCCAAAACCAATCGAGATAGACATAGACAAATGAAAAGAGAAATCGATTAAGCCATGTCTGTCTGTCCGTCCGTCTGTCCGTCCGTCCGTGTATACGATCTCAACGAAATTTTGTATGTGGGTTTCCATTTACCCAAGGTAGGTTGGTATTGAAAATGGGCGAAATCGGACTTTAACCACGCCCACTTCCCATATAACGGTAATTTTCAGAAATACGAAAACTGCGATATTTTAGTAACTACTGGAGATTATTCACTCAAAATTGATATTTACAATAAGTTTTAGACGACAAATAAGAATATTAAAAATTTTTTGGAAAATGGGCGTAGCCACGCCCACTTATGGTTACCGCAGTTGTTGGTTTTTGTACAGCATACCAACTAGCCGAAAATTGTTAAAATCGGACAATAACCACGCCCACATCCCATATACCGGTAATTTAGAGAAATACGAAATCTTCGATCAGTAAATATTAAAGTAAATTTATTCAAAATTGATGCTTGCAACAATTCTTTACCAAGAAATAAGTTAAGGGTAAAATTTTGGAAAATGGGCGTGGCACCGCCCACTTATGATTACACATATGTATCTCGGTAACCGTTCTACCAATTTGTACCCAACTCGGTATGATTATTATGCTTGCCACATAAAAGCAAAACTTTGAAAATGGTTGAAATCGGTCTAAAATTATGGCCGCTTTTCATATAACGGTAAATTTCAGAAATGCTTGAAACTTCAATATTCCGAAATTTAAGGACGCTAATTTCGGAAATGTGAAAAAAATTTATATATGGGTGTTTCCAGCGGAAGGTCCACCACGACAAAAAAAATAAAAGTTTTATATCTAACGTATTTACGGGCCGATTTGTCTGCTTTTTAACCGACTTCCAAAAAAGGAGGAGGTTATCAGTTCGTCGGAATCTTTTTTTTTTTTTTTTTTTTATGTATGTTACCGCATAACTTTGGACCACGTCAACCGATTTCGATTTCTTCTGCGTCGGAAAGGTAGTCTCTCAGAGGTGGTCCCATACTAATCTGGTTAAGATCTGATCAGCGGATCATGAGATATATATATATATATATTTTTTTT
>NW_016158011.1:142356-159323 GCF_001687245.7 Rhagoletis zephyria
GCGATCAAAATTAAAAATTAATGCGAAAAATGGATTCTCTGACCCAAAAAACCCCCGTATACACATTTTCAATAATATTTTTTTGTCTTTGAAATGCATCTAAGAGGTCGTTTATTTGGTATTTTTGAAAATATCTACCAAAAAATTTTGGCAGGCTCGAAAATGATTTTAGAGGTATGGTTCCTTGGGCGAAAATGTTTGTTATGGTCCATAGTACCAGAATCGCAAGGATATGAATCAACTTTTTTAATTGACCTACTAATTGACCCACCCTAATATATATATATATATATAATTATAATTGGAGGAGTTATAACGCAAAACAACATCTCTGGACAATCAGTTGTATGGGAGCTAGATTTTAGATTGAACCGATTTCGATTATTTTATGAGATAGTGAAGGAAATGTTAAAATACAAGCGTGTGCAAAATTTTAGTATAATATCTTCAAAACTGAGGCATTTTTTTATAAAATAGTTCAAATTTAAGCAAAGATTCAAGTACCGCTATCTCCAAAAGTGGAGACAATCGGGCAAAATTGGGGACGCCATTGAATTTAAAAGGCTCCATTGAGTAACTAGCAAAACCTTTGTCGAAAAAAATTTGATTTGATACCACGCTCGAAATATTCTGACTACAAGAAGGAGCACAATGAAAATACTAAATCGGGGTTTTTACACACTTCTAGAGAACATTTTTTTGAAGCATTTTACAGGTATATGCAACGTTATAAGGACTAGTATTTATAAAAATATTTAGGACTTTTGGAGATATTTTTGAAATAAAAATTACGCTCAAGATGGCAAGATATTTTATCTTTAAAAGTTGGTCTATTCTGAAAGCACACCTCTTGCTAAGGTGTCAAATTCTTCGTAATTGTTTGTAGAATACAATACAAACTTAAAAAGTTCGTAAAACTAAATGCTTCAAAAACTATACGCGATAAACCGAAAATGTTGAAAATGGTGAAATGTGGAGTTACAGACTTTGAGTTACTTGCCATTTCGTTATTTTTTAATGCACAGTTTTCTTACCTACTACATATCGCACACCGTCTTCAAAAGAGTCACAACTCAAAATAATACGTTCGTCAGAAAATGCGAAAAACTATTTCGTAGCACATGCTAATCATATGGGCAAGGGCGACTTTACCTTAGGTTTTTTTTAACATATAACAAAAATTTGCTCCAGCTTTTGCTGAAAGGTAAATAAAAGCTCTGTGTATATGTAGCGCATAATTTCAAAAATGCCAAATTTTGAGTTGCGACTCTTTTGCAGACGGTGTGCGAGTTGAAGCATACACATAAGTGCTAAATGCCCATTAAATTTCAAATCAGAATATGGTGTGCTTCAAAAGTTATGACATAATTAATTATGCCCCTCTTAAAAACTACTTACAAAATTCACATGTTTTCATTATTTTTTTAAATTTAAACACCTATAATTCAAAAGTTATGCATCAAATTGACCCACCTTTTTTTGAAGCTTCAAGGATAAGTCAATGAATTATATCCAANAACTTAGACTTTCTTACTTGGTTTTGGTAGTACTTAGGCCGTTTTCTCATCCAACCTTTACTTTACCGGCCACTTTATCGTCTCGNCAATGAAAATACTAAATCGGGGTTTTTACACACTTCTAGAGAACATTTTTTTGAAGCATTTTACAGGTATATGCAACGTTATAAGGACTAGTATTTATAAAAATATTTAGGACTTTTGGAGATATTTTTGAAATAAAAATTACGCTCAAGATGGCAAGATATTTTATCTTTAAAAGTTGGTCTATTCTGAAAGCACACCTCTTGCTAAGGTGTCAAATTCTTCGTAATTGTTTGTAGAATACAATACAAACTTAAAAAGTTCGTAAAACTAAATGCTTCAAAAACTATACGCGATAAACCGAAAATGTTGAAAATGGTGAANTGTATAACCGTTAGAGCGAAACGCGCTGAACAAATAACCGGAACTTTCGAAAGATTTTCTTCATCGACTTCACAAGCTTCTAACCACTTATTGCTGATAAAAGGGAGCGTTGGGAACAGTGTGGCCACAAGATTTTTTTATTTTTTACCAAAATCACTAGAAAAAGTTACCAAATTCAACAAAAAATTACCAAACTTATTTTATGTGCTGAAGTATACATACATNGTAGCGCATAATTTCAAAAATGCCAAATTTTGAGTTGCGACTCTTTTGCAGACGGTGTGCGAGTTGAAGCATACACATAAGTGCTAAATGCCCATTAAATTTCAAATCAGAATATGGTGTGCTTCAAAAGTTATGACATAATTAATTATGCCCCTCTTAAAAACTACTTACAAAATTCACATGTTTTCATTATTTTTTTAAATTTAAACACCTATAATTCAAAAGTTATGCATCAAATNTAAAGTTTAAAATCAACGCTTGTCCAGTTATGACCAACATGTCTGTATGTCTGTGTATGTATCAAAAATTCGACGGTTCAAGGCAGTCCTGAAAGGTTTCGACTCACGTAAAGTGCCCTGCTNTCAAATTGACCCACCTTTTTTTGAAGCTTCAAGGATAAGTCAATGAATTATATCCAAAAAACAACCAGCTTGATATAGTTTCCAACAGTGAAAATCAAGCTAAATAACACCAAGGTTACCTGTTTTTTAGATTTGCCCATATACATACATATTTCATGGAAATCATCATTTAATAAAATTCGAAAAAAATTCATTTCTGCAGTGAAAACACGTTTTGAATTTCGAGAAATAAAATCGTTCATGACGTTTATCAACTGTTTCTGGGTAAGAATGCATTATTGCTACATGGTTAAGCCGTTTTTGGTGCATTGTTGAGCGCAAATAATTTTTCAACCTAAGCAAAACAGAGAAGCTCCTCTCATTAGAGCATGACAACCCTGGAATTGTAACAAGTAATCTAATTAAGCGTACATATTCAGGAACAAGTCCCACACACAATTAGTTTTCACGCAAAAAATTGCTCAACATCTCAGTGATGCCAGTCATTCTTTGTTTAATTACCCACGAATATCGGGAAAAAATCCCTCAATTACCCACATCTAAAAAATTTATCCCACAAAATTCCCAAATAACGCCAAACATATGTATATTTCAGTAGTAAAGAGGTAACATTATGTAGTGACCTTAATATAAATATATATATCTCAAGTAATGTGGATATTAGCGATTTGGTATTGTTGAACTTTTTTGTAGGAAATTGAATATCCTACAAGTTTGTCATTTATATTTTTTCTGTAGCTCTTGTTCTTTTCGAGATAGGGGCAAAAAAAACTAGATTTTCATAAAAAAAAATGCGTGTGTAACACCGTACACATGATAGAAGTGAAACTTCTTAAAAAAGAGGATCTGGTACCTACTCACGAAATTACCATTAGGCGATTGACTTACATACATAGGTTTGGTTAGAAAATTTCATTTCATCTTATTAATTCTCTGATATACATACAATTTATTTATTCATTTTCCGGTAACACCACCTTATATGAATTTGCGCTTCTAGCATCCATAGGACCGGGTTATAATGGAATTAATTGTATGTTTAACAAATAAATGAAAATGTTTATAATGCAATCAATAGATCCTTACGAATTCACATATTCTTATCACGAATTCATATATTCATGTGGTAGCAAGAGTATAAAAACATAAAATTACCTTATAAATTAAAAGCATAAGTATCACATGTATGCGTAGTCCAATTCACGAAATCATTTCATCGATCTGAGTAAAAACTAAGTGCATAAACTCTATTTCGCGTTAATTGAAATCATGAAATGGTGTTCATTCATTCAGTTTCTACTCAAACGCATGAAATTATTTCATAAATTGGCCTACACATAATGGTAGTAAATGACAGAATGAATTACAACAAACACATCCTTTTGACATAATGCAAGCCGAAAACGTTGGTTCAAATCAATCCGCAATTAAGTTGGACGTTTTGCCCACAAACATTGCAATTTTGCGAGCAGTCTCATTGTAAAATCTCCTTTTTACAATTTCATAGTTTCGGCTTACATTTAAAAAATTCAAATAAAGAACGTACCTATTTCGGCTGAGTTATCCATTTTCGGCTATTTAGAGTTTGTACAACATGGCCATTAATGTAGCGATAAGTTGTACAACTTGCCAGAAAATCCAAATTTTTTGATCTTTCAGGCCCACAAATGGTGCAATCTAGAGCAAAAAACACCAAGTTGAACCAACGGTCGCTACATTTATGGCTTTCTTTAAGAAACATCGGTCGAAAATTTCAACTGCTCCTGTAACACTGCCTTATATAAGTTGGCCTTGCTATCGTTCTCACATATGTTCATCAGAGTGTACCAACGAAGGACGAGTTAATACAAGGAGATAGCGAGAGCACAAATCTACTTTAGAAAATTACAGGCACAATGACAAACATGAACAAATGTACAACAACCCTGCAAAAATCGTTGGACCATGTAGTCTATTTGTGGTAAATTGGAGTACTTACAAAAGTGTTCCTCTGTCATGCTGTATCGGACCAACTCGTGTCTCTGCGCCAGCTTATTGTTTGTTATCCGATCACTGCTCGTGTTTTAACGAAATGTCATTGAAGTTGATCATTTGAAAGCACATTTGCATGTCTGGCTGTAGCTGAACGTGTAGAAATGCTCGCTGTTAGTTCTTAGCTCCCAGCATGTTCGGGTTCGAATGCCATCAGAGGCAACATGTAATTTTTAATTTTTGGCTTGGTTTTTATTAATTTCGAAAAAGCATTTGAGAAGTGAAGTACAAAAGCGTGTACAAATGAAAAAATATAGCAACAATGCCATTGTTAATATGTTGGAGTAGTTTTGTGCTACTCTGATGTAATGCAGGGATGGAGTATACGGTCCTGCCCTAGGACATCGCAATGTTAATTGGACCATATTTTTTATATGAATTGTGGTTAATTTTGGAGTACTCCTTGATCCTTAGGGAGTACTCTTTACACGCATGCATGGCGTAGTCGCGATTTTTGCAGGGAAACACATAATTTTTGACAATCAGTACAGTTCGCATTTATATCAAAGAGCAGCTTATTACATTTGTTTTCGTTTGTACTACATATGTGCATTTATCCATGTACACAAACATATGTACATACACAAACATATATACAACCATTCAAACATATGTATGTACATACATGAAAACATTGCTGTCCATAAGTACATACATATGCCCATCAGAACATCAACGAAGCCCGTTTGCTTCATCATAAATATATCCATACAAACATATCTACATATGTACGAATGGATCACGCTTGCATCATTTATACATATATTGCTTGGTAGCGGCAGAGCTGAAATGCGTAATGACTTCGTTCATACATACATATATATGTATACATACATACGTGCATTCAAACATACATATATACATATGTCATGCGTCGCTTTATTTCTTTTTTCCCTTCCCTATACTACCTATATCTTCCTTCTCCCTCATGTAACGTTTTCAGTTTTAAAAATTTCACTCTCCATTTTTGCGATACCGCCGCCTAAGAAGTTTCACTTCAAAAATTGGGTTTAGTGACCCATACTACCTCGATGGTGGGAGTTAGGATTACACCGCAATGGACACTTTTATAGAACGTTCAATTCTGAAGAAAACTAATCATTGACCATGATTATACCATCAAATTCCTCTGAGATATAGAGGTTTGAAGAAAAGCAATTAAAGTTTACGTGTATTTTATATGGGAAATCTTTGCACGCCTTGGTCGAGTCCTTAATGTCAATATTAGGGGTTCAAATTTTCAGGGAGTATTTTTGTGAGAGTTTTCCACAAAACTTCAAAGTAGGAGTGAATAAAATAATGTAAAAAAAATATTTTTTAAAAACAAGCTTTTATTTAACCTGTACAATCAAAGGAATAAAATGAAGTAGTGTAACAAAAGATTTTTTAGCAAGAAAATTTTGTCAAAACTGCACTAAAATGAATAAAATAAAATAAGTTAAGGTCTCGTTAAAGTTACTAAAAGCCATTTAGTGGAAGGAGTTATTCAAACTCTAATGAAAATTACTATCAATTTGTACTAACTTACTTCGTTTTTAAAAAAGCTTATTTTAAAAAATGTTATTTTATTTTATGTACAAAATTTTGCAATAGATATTAAAATAATTCAACTTGCAATGAAAGAGAACAGAAGACTTGGCAAGCAAAATGTTGTTTGCTTACGTTTTGTATAAACATACATATTTACATATAGCAGCAGTTAATTTTATTTAAAGAAATGGCGTGTCGTCCATTTCCGCTGTAGCATGGCATATATTTAGGCGCAATATTTAACTTCTTCTGGCGGGCGACATCTGGAGTCTTTTAATTGTATCTCCTTGATAGATGCCTACAACGAGGTTCATATCTAGACTAGGAATACCTTTGTTACACTACCGCCGCGGCGCGCCGGTAGCTTTCACAATTTTATAGTGGTTTTACGTTCTTTGGCAAATTACGCTCTGTTAGCCATAAATCTTACTATTTTTTGACCGCCTTTGAATCAAGACCCCTGGACCATATGGGGAATTCATTTACATTTTAAATTGCACTGTCATCGTGATTGGAACTATGCTGAAAATTTCAAGTCTCTAACTTGTCGGGAAGTCAGTTTAAAATCGATTGGAAATTTCCGCGATTTGCGCGGGATGACCAAGTTAAATAAAAGCTTATAAAAAAAAAAAATAGTCGCAAAAAGCACCCTAATAAATATACATATAATATTCCTTCGAAATTCAATGGTCCGTAGATTACTCACTAACGGCTTGAAAGATCTTAAACACATCTCCTACATTCATAAATTAGCTTCAGTTTTTATTAAAAACAAGATTCTGAAGAAACTTTTTCGTGATTTTTATTATTGAATACTTATTCGCAATTCTTAAAAATTATTTGCATTATCATTTTTGGTGACTTTAACGTTGAAGCACTTGAGTTTTTTTGATTCAAAAGCGAACTTTATTTTATATACATATGTACATGTACATCAGCGTAGCCAGAATGAAATTTGGGGGGGGGGGGGGGGCGGGCCGTTCAGGGNCATTTCAGGGTACTATTTTATATATATATAAGGAAAATTTGCCCTGCCCCTACCTGGCTACGCCCATGTACATGTACTATTTAACATTTCATCAAATAATTTGTTCCACTTTTTTCATTAAACACCAGTTACAATTGAAAAGATTCTTTCTTACTCAGCGCTTGAATTGGTTAACGGGAGAAAATTTTCAAAATTGTCCTTATAATTTTTAATACTTATACTTTAATACTATATAATATTATTGAATACTGATCAATTATGCATCGATAACTATGTTAAATGAAAGTCGCTTTTTTTTGAAATGTAATAATTTTTGCCGTAAAGTATCCCTCAAATAGGGAAATTACCCACAATCTGGCATCTCTGCAAAATCTTACACAGATCCTGGATTCTGCTCTTTGCACGTTATTATGCACAGAGCCATATCTTTATCGCTATTGAGTCTGTATTGGTCAAAATCACCATTATAAAACGTGACGATTTTCTTCAAATCTCCTGTCTCACTAAGAAAGAACTTTCCTAAAGTTTTATAAAACGTTGCCGATTCAGTATAAAATCTACTTGTCAGGGAGCAAATAACTTTGTCAAAAATTTCATATTATATCTTCCGAAAATACTCTTCAGGTGTGGTTAATACGGGATTTTCAACTGGACCCATTTTTTTCTAAAAATTTTCAGTTGGGTAATTACCCACCTTTAAAAATTTCAGGTGTGTAGTACCACCCACATTGCCCACGTCTTCCTCCGCCCCTTCAGGGAGTAGAGATTGAAGTCTCTGATCTTTGATGGGCGAACTACTATTTTAATGTCTACTCTTGATTCTTACTTAAGCAACTTCAAAAACACTTTAAAATAATGATATATAATTACTTTTCATTACTCAGTTGCGTAAGGGACAAAATGAGTTAATTGATACGACACGAATAATTACCTAACTGTCTACATACAAATGCCATTAAATTAACAACGCGTAATTAATAAATACATAGTACATGCAACATTACCGGCAAAATGCGGAAACATTGTGATTGAACTGGAACAAACTTCTCGTAATTTCAGTAATTGATCAAATCTGTTCACCTCCGTCATTGTACTTGTTTCAATCCCGCTGTGACACTGCTAGCCACAAATATTTTTGGTTAAATTTTATTTAAATCTCATTTTAACTAAGCTTCGTAATAGTGCAAGGACATCAATAAAACATTTATGTGTACAAACATGGATATTAATTTTAAACATATGCGTTAGGGCGGGTCGAAAATTTAATTTTCTCAAATCCGTTGGTAATAGTGAAAATATATTGTATCATCAGGTCAAAAACAAGCCATAAAATATTACTCGTTTATTTGAATTGAAAGACATATTACTTTTCATATCAATTCAAGTCTATTACATGCGCTCCACGTTTTTCGTTTTCAGTCTCACAAATTATTTCTAATGAGTTTTGCTAAAATTTCAAAATCATAAGTTATCAAAACAAATTCTATGGGACTGAGAAATATTATAATTTTTTTTTTAGTCCATTTATAAAAGCGTGGTATATTAAAAAGTTTTTTTATGTGTATACATAGGGTAGGGGTAAAATTTGCGAAGCTGTAACGCATAGGCCAGCAGAAAATTTCGAAGGGTATGCATGTGTATTGCAGAAGAAAATTTTTAATTTCATTAGAAGCAGGTGCAGGTTTTGTTCGATTTCAAATATATTCAAGACGGTACTGAAGGAGGCTAAGCACAAAGTGTCTACCAAATTTGGCCGAGATCGGTCATGTAGTGTTTGAGATACGCATATATCATATGCCCCCCCTATTTTCATAAAATTTCTTGGAAAACCACTTCTTTGCTAAAAAGCGATTGTATATATCTCTTTTGAATAAATATTGATGAATTATGTAGTTACACTGCTCAAAAAATCTGAAAGTCCAGTACATAAACAATATAAATTCAAGGCCGTATTTGAGACAGGTCGCCTAACTTCAACAATTTGTATGCGATTGCAATAAAGGAGCTATCAGTTTATTTAGAAATATATTTAGTTTTAGATAGTACTACACATTTTTAAATTGAGGAAATTATCGATGGCCAGAATTTAAAAAATTAAGACAAAATCAAAAACAGTTTTATTGCACAAAACAATCCAAACGGCATATTATGTCACAAAAAAATTTATTGTTTTTATTCTTTTTAACCAATTTTTAAACCGCTTTCCAAGTCCCAATTTTTTTTTTAAATAAAGCTGTTTAAAAAAAAACAAATAAACGACAAAATCAAAAACAGTTTTAATGCACAAAACAATTCAAACGGCAAATTATGCAACAAAAAAATTCATTATTTTTATTATTTTTAACCAATTTGTAAACCGCTTTCCAAGTGCCTATTTATTTTTTAATAAGGCTGTTTAAACAAAAAGCAATTAAACGACAAAATCAAAAACAGTTCTAGTGCACAAAGCAATCCAAACGGCAATTGTGCAACAAAAAACTAATTGTTTGTATTATTTTTTACCAAGTTTTAGACCGCTTTCCAAGACCCTATTTTTTTTTAATAAGACTGTTTAAACAAAAAACAATTAAACGACAAATCAAGAACAGTTTTAGTGCACAAAGCAATCCAAACGGCAATTATGCAACAAAAAATTGATTATTTTTATTATTTTTAACCAAGTTTTAAACCGCTTTCGCAGTCCCTATTTTTTTTTTAATAAGGCTGTTTAAACAAAAAACAATTAAACGACAAAATCAAAAACAGTTTTAATGCACAAACCAATTCAAACGGCAAATTATGCAACAAAAAATTAATTATTTTTAACCAATTTTTAAACCGCTTTCCAAGTGCCTATATTTTTAAAATAAGGCTGATTAAACAAACAAAAAATTAAACGACAAAATGAAAAACAGTTTTAGTGCACAAAACGATCCAAACGGCAAATTATGCAACAAAAAAATTAATTATTTTTAACCAATTTGTAAACCGCTTTCCAAGTGCCTATATTTTTAAAATAAGGCTGATTAAACAAACAAAAAATTAAACGACAAAATGAAAAACAGTTTTAGTGCACAAAACGATCCAAACGGCAAATTATGCAACAAAAAAATTAATTATTTTTAACCAATTTTTAAACCGCTTTCCAAGTGCCTATATTTTTAAAATAAGGCTGTTTAAACAAAAAACAATTAAACGACAAAATCAAAAACAGTTTTAATGCACAAACTAATTCAAACGGCAAATTATGCAACAAAAAAATTAATTATTTTTAACCAATTTTTAAACCGCTTTCCAAGTGCCTATATTTTTAAAATAAGGCTGTTTAAACAAAAAACAATTAAACGACAATATCAAAAAGAGTTTTAAAGCACAAAGCAAGCCAAACGGCAAATTATGCAACAATAAAATTAATTGTTTTTATTATTTTTGACCGCTTTCCAAAATTATGAAGTTGTTCTAATAAAGCAAATTTTATTCGTTTCTCTCTGTAGATTTTAAGTTTTGGCATAAATTAGCATTTCTATTTTTAGTTCGAAATTATTCCTTACTTGGCGCCCCTTATCCTTTACCCCGTCGTATATTATCCATATGGAGAGAACAAGTGAATCTAATTTTTTTAGAGAAAATTTTAATTAAAAAGGTAGCAACAACTGTAATTACAAAAAAAAAAAACAATTAAAAAAAATTAAAAAAAAAAGGTTTGCTGCCTGTGGGATTCGAACCACAACCACTTTGTTAAGATGAAAGAGAACAGAGCTATCCATTTCCAAGTGAATCCAATTTTTTAGACAAAATTTTAATTAAAAAGGTAGCAACAACTAAAATTAAAAAAAAAAAAAAAACAATTAAAAAAAAAGATTTAAAAAATGTTTTTTGCCAGTTGGATTCGAACCACCGATTTCGAAATAGCCCTTTGTTAAGATGAGAGAGAACAGAGCTATCCATTTCCAAGTGAATCTAATTTGGATTGTTTTGTGTCCTAAAAATGTTTTTGATTTTGTCGTTTAATTGTTTTTTGTTTAAACAGCCCTATTAAAAAAATAGGGACTTGGAAAGCGGTTTAAAAATTGGCTAAAAATAATAAAAACAATTAATTTTTTTGTTTCATAATTTGCCGTTTGGCTTGTATTGTGCACTAAAACTGTTTTTGATTTTGTCGTTTAATTTTTTTTTGTTTAAGCAGCCTTATTTAAAAAAAATAGGCACTTGGAAAGCGGTTTAAAAATTGGTTAAAAATAAGTAATTTTTTTGTTGCATAATTTGCCGTTTGAATTGTTTTGTGCATTAAAGCTGTTTTTAATTCTGTCGTTTGATTGTGATAAGAAAGCTTTTAAATTTTTAGAATTTTAACCATGGTGATTATTGTTTGTTTAAATTTCAAAGTGGTACATAAAGAAACCGGGTTTGCTTTTCCATTATATTATTATCCTTTTCTTCTAAAAATTATTGAACATTGAAAAAAAAATTGCAAACAAATTTTTTTTTATTGAAAAAAAAATAATATTTTTTTCAAAAGTAAACTAGCTCATCTTAGAACGGCAAAAAACGGCAAATTTTGACATAAAGCCTAGTCGTTTGTCTTTGAGTTTGGAGGGGTGCTTCGCTAACTTTATATAAAGTTAGCAAAACACCTTATATCTAAAAAAATTGCGTTGAGTTTTAGCAATTTTTTCCACAACTAATTAACGGCAGAAAACGGCAAATTCATGGGTATATGCGACATTTTTTGCTTGATGTTATTTCGCTAACTTTATACACATTAAAAGCAGTTGTGTTTTAAACTGTAATTTTGAATTCTCGTTAACAACTGCAAATCCACTTTTATTAACCCATATGCAATGCGGGTTCCATTTGGTTTTGTAATGTGCGGCCATATTTATTGGGCCATATGCATAAAACCTAAGCAAATGCTTTTTCTTAAAATTTCAAACCTACTCAATTTGTTCAAATAAACTTAAGTTAAAGGTATGCAATTTTAAGAAAACGCAATTGCTTAGTTGTTATGCATACGAATCATTGCATGTAATTCTTTTGTATTTTTTATTTGGTTAAAAAAAATACAATAACCAAAAATTTTACGATTTTTTAGCCGATTTTCCAGCGAAATCTTTCGGCAACGTGTGACAGCTTCGCAAAATGTTACCCCTACCGAAACCAAAGATGTACTATACAAAGCAAAAATGCATCGATATATTGATGTACATACATATATCGAATAGCAAACATCGATGTTTCCGATGCATCGAGGTTTTTTTTTTGCATGCATCGATATTTTTTTTTTACCATTAACCGTTCTGACATCCATTGAATTATCACATTTTGTCTTCTTATTTTCTGCGACCATTTCCGCGTCACATTCATTTTCAGTCCGTTACTTTCACAAAATATACATAGTACCGCGTACGATTGTGGTCAACGACTCAGGCAAGAGTTTTGCTTTTATATCTCGCATAGAAACTCACGTGTGCCTCAATGCACGTACACCAGTGATCGGACTTAAAAATACCAGAGAACGTATATTTATAGAGAAGGTCCAAGAACTGTGAATGCCACATTTTACGAGCCAACTAAACTGGCGAAGCGCATTTTAAGAGCGACAAATATTTGGAATACTTAACAGCGAAAGCAAAATACAAAGCAGAAAAGAAGAATGTTAACAGAGCTAAATCTCACGAGAGCGTTTGGACTGTTAATTAAATATGAATATTGATGATTTTGTGATATTTTGGAAAGTGTTAGATTTTTTGTGAAAATAATTGTTTTAGTAAGAAAATTAAATTTTTTCGTTGATTTGTACAAGTAACATGCAATTAAATCGAAAATATTATATAACATTTTCCGATTTTTGTGATATTTTTTTAATGATTGCAAATAGAAAACTCTCTTAAGTGTTTGCGTTTTTTGTGAAAACATTTTTTGACAAAAAAAAAATCATCTTTTCCGGTTATTTCTACAAATATCGTGAAAATAAATCGATAATGTTATATAGAATTTTTTCGATTTTTGTGATATTTTGTTAGATTTTCAACTTTAAAACTTTTTTGGTGTAAGCCTTTTTTGTAAATAGATTTGTAGGGAAAAAAATTTCTTTTCGGTGATTTGTACAAATAACGTTAAAATAAATCGAGAATATTATATAACATTTTCCAATTTTTGTGATATTTTCAAGTAAAAAACTGTATTGTATAATCTCACTCCCTCTATTGTTGAAAAGTGTGCTAACACAATTGTCACGCGCTCGCAAAAAAAGGGTAATGAACCCTCTCCCACATCATCTCAGCCTAAGCGCGCTCAGCCGAACCAACTACAAACAGCTGACAATAGCGCGGCAGCACCTATGCTTGTTGTTACAGATAGTGAGAATCCCGTTGCCTCGTCTTTGCAGTCTGCTACTGCTGGCGTCGCTTTAGCTGGAGCTACTGAGCATCAAGCCACTGCTGATGGGTTATCGCCTATTTTGCCTACTCCCATTCGCAATCAACAAATTATTGATACAGCACTCGCTACCTCGCTGAATAACAAAAACTCAATATCAAATGACAATGTGAAGAATGTGAGTGATGGGACCAACAACAAACCAACGTACTCTATGAGAAGACAAGTGAATAACCGAAAGCAAAATAAGTCAGGTGTTGTATTTGGATCGAATAACAACAATGATCTCAATGTCGCTGTTCGCAAATCTTGGCTTCATTTATCCTCTTTCGCGTCTTCTGTTACTAGTGATGATATTATTAAATACGTCTCTCAGAAAACTGACATTAGTGTGGAGGAGCTAATGTGTTTCAAACTTCTTAGAAAAGATGAAGACGAAAATACTGCGCGAAAGTTTTTCAACTTTAAACTTGGCATACCAACAGATTATGTCGCTTTGGTCCTTAATGAGTCACTATGGCCTAAACATGTCAGAATCAAGCCTTTTTTCCAAAAGCCAGGGCTGGGAGCAGACAAAACCTAGCTGGTAGTGATTTTACTAATTTACAACGTCCTACGTCCTCTACCGCTTCTTCTGGTCTTAAGATCTACTTTCAAAATATTTCCGGTTTAAGAACTAAATCCCACATTGTTAACTCATTCAGCGCCCAAATGGACTTTGATATTATTGTCATAGTCGAGACGTGGTTAAACTCTGATTTTTTCGATGGTGAATTCTTCGATTTAAACGCCTACGATGTCTTCCGTAAGGACCGAAAGATTACAAGTATGTTACATACTAAACTTATGAAATTAATATGCTAAGCATTTAAAACAAGTTTAAATATCTACAGATAATGAGCGAAAAAGATTTACAAAAGCTTCTGTGGTCATTGAAAAATCAATGACGATTGTTTGAGACAAAATATTAAATTCTCGCATAGATCTTGCAAGAGGAGCATTGCTGGCGAATTTAGTTTTGACCTTTTTGCAGTAAAAAGGGTAAGTGACTCGGAGGTTACGCCTAGGAACATTAAAAGTAATCCTTTCCATGAGAGAAGGGCAATCAAGAATACCTTGAATAATATTGAATATAAAACTCATCGACAACATAGACCTACGACTATCCAAAGATTGTAGGTCAATAAGCATGAGACGCGAAGCATACGAAGGGACAGGATCGTCGAATTTTAAGGTTCTTAGAGCGAATTTAAGAAACACCTTTTGAATACGCTCTATTCTTTTAATAGAAACTTGGCTATAGGGCCTCCAAATGAAAACTGCGTACTCAAGACGCGAACGTACAAATGTTATATATAACATTTTCAGAGTGTAAAGGTCATAAAACTTAGTGGAATTCCGACGGATAAAACCAAGTACTGAGTAGGACTTTGCAATGATGAAGTCAACATGATTATTAAAGTTCAACTTCGGATCAAAGATAACCCCTAGATCTTTTACTTCAGTAACTTTGCGCAAGAAAGTATTTGAAATGCTATAGTTCGTAATACGAACATTCAAAATTTTAGCAAACGTCATCTTAAAGCATTTTTTAATATTTAAAGAGAGTCTATAACGTAGACACCACGAATGAACAGCGTCAATATCACGTTGAAACTTAGCTTCATCAGAAGTATCCCTGACTACCGCGAAAATTTTGAGATCATCTGCGTACAGTAAATAATTTGCAAATAAAAAGCAACTACTTATGTCGTTGATGAAAAGAACAAACAGTAGAGGGCCTAGAACGCTTCCTTGCGGGACACCGGATGAAGCAATGAAAGGTTCTGACAAAACACCATCGATAGTAACAACACAGCGTCTATTAGAGAGGTATGATTGTATCCAATTCAAAAAGCAGGAATGGAAACCCATATGAGCAAGCTTATCAAGTAGTACGCTATGACAAACTTTGTCAAAGGCCTTCGAGAAGTCTGTATATACGCAGTCAACCTGGAATCCAGCTGAGAAAGCAGTATGACAGTAATCTACAAATACAGCTAAGTTCGTGGCTGTGGATCGCCCAGACACAAACCCATGTTGATTTTGGCAAATAAGAGATTTGGTTGCAAAATACAGTTTATCTTTTACAATGCACTCAAAAAGCTTAGAAATGGTAGAGAGCTTTGAGATGGGTCTATAATTGCGAACATCGTTTTTCTTACCAGATTTTATGATTGGGACTATGTGAGCAACTTTCAACATTAATGAAGGTTCCTGAAGAGAATTTAAATTCAATGGTGCGATTAGAGCAGGGCATTTTTTTAAAAGGAGTGCCGACAGGCCATCAACATTGGTTTGAGAAGACGGCTTAAGTGTGGCAAGCCCTTTGGCAATGTCTTCTGAAGATAGGGTAAGAGAACCAAAATTAAGGTGTGAGAAATTTGAAGAAAAGCTTGATGAGGGGACATCATTTTCAGTAGTAAATTTAGACTTAAAAAAGTTAGCAAACAGATTAGCTACATCTTTGGGCCCTTCAGCGCACTGATCATCAAGAAAAACTGACCTTGGAATAAAAGAGCGTGATCTTTTTGATTTGATAAACGTCCAAAAATATTTCGGATTACTTTTAATACTCCACTCGGCGCCGCGAATGAATTTATTGTACAGATATTTATCTAGGCGATTGAACTCGACAGCAAAGTTTTTATATTTATAATAAAAATATATATTATTAGTGAGCAGAAAACGTTTGTGAAATTTGTTTCTTAGGTTTTTAAGCTTTTTTAATTCTTTTGTGTACCATGGAATACTATGTGGTCGCTTCTTTTTAATGGATATATTATTCATACAGAACTCATGCATAAATGCTTTGAAATTGGAAAAGCAATTATCGATACTTGAATTTGATATTAGAGCAGTCCAGTTGACATCTAATAATAAACTATTGAGATTCACAAAATCACAGGTATCATATTTGAAAATGATTTTATCATTAGTATTTAGACAAGTCGGAAGGTATTCATATGACTCAACGCTTAGAGTGATGGCCTTATGATGTTTATCACATTGACTCATGGGCGACATGCACTCAGAAATAACGTAGTTAATATTGTCACTGACAAATATGAGATCTAAGATTTTGCCTAGCTCGTTAAAAAATAAATTGATTTGTTTCAAATTAACACTTAAAATACAATCTATGAGATAAGTCTCGTGAGAGGCTGTTACATTAGATGGCATGAGACAGGAGTTACAAGCATTATCAGTCCAGTGGACGTTACTCAAGTTAAAATCACCTAAAATACATAAGTTATCGTCTAATACATTGTTTTCGACTAGCGATGTGGTATTATCAGCATGCATCTTATAAAGTTCAAAATCACTCTAGGAGGGATGTATGAAGCTACGATATAGAGCGATCCGCATCTGGAAGAGCCTTTTAGACAGACACATGGCTGATCAATCAAAGAGTCGTCATTTAATAGAGTTATTAAGCAGGCATGGTACTTGCGTTTCACAGCGATAAGAACGCCTCCACCTCTGCGAGAGCCAGTCTTGGCAGGATCA
>NW_016158011.1:159348-172237 GCF_001687245.7 Rhagoletis zephyria
CTAGCGATTAAAATGGTAGTTTATAGGTACGCTATTTTCAATGCAACAAACTGCAGTTTTCTAGCTGCCTTAGTTTTCTCACACATCCACTTCAAAGATGGATACATTGTCAAAAAACGTACAAATGCATTGGTTGCACTGCACGTGTTAACTTCAAAGTTGTTTTTGTCGAAAAGTTATTTATATTGAGAAAAACTGTGCATTATCATTTTTCACTGCTATACTCGTATTATAGTAAATAATGGGGCATATGCATAGTTAAAATAAAGCCGACACTAAAGTTAGTTACAGCATTTTCCCATCACTTTCAGTGGACTAGGCATCTGTGAAAAAAAAGATGCAACTAACTTTCTTCTTATTTGGGACTGACAAACTTAAACTTAGAGTAGACTTTATTTCATATACGAATAGGTATGCCCCAATAGTTTTGGAGCCAAATGAAAATGCATTTCCCCACGCATACGTATGTACATACATACGTACTCCATTAACTGATAACGTTTTTACATGCATACATATATATGTATGTATGTGCATATTAATGCCAAAATACTACGCACATACACACAAATGTACATATATGTAAATGTAAATTAATGTAAATATATTTACAACTCACGGCAGCATAACATATGCACATCATTACACGCATTTTTATTGAAACAATAACTATTTCTTTCATAACCGCATGCGCGTATTTCTCAAGGCCAAATAAATTCATTCATAAAAATAACCGCAGCACATCTCCCCGCAAATTCATCACCAACAAGCTCAACTTTTTCAATCCGACACAAAAATTCTAAAATCTTAAAATGAAGAAATCTCGGCCAGCCAAGTGAAAAGTGGCAACTATTTCTCTATATCCAGTAAAATAAGTTATCTCGAATTTTGGAAATTTTTGGCAAAACACTCTATTTCTATGTTCCATATCAATATTTCAATCATTAACTAGTTTTTGAGATATAATTTTAATAAACATTAAATAAAAGTGTACGTTTTCTGCAGGAAAATACATTGATTTTTTTTTTTAATAAAATCAGAACTTCTAAAATCGCAAAAATATGTGGTTTTATCGGAAGTTCACAGATGTAACGTGGCAACTTAGCTCGTTTTCATATTTTTCGGTCCGAAATTGTAAAATTTTTGTCCATGACGCGCCACAATTTTTGTACAGGTGGGTCAATGTGCCTTGAACAAAATTTATATATATACAAAAAAATTATTTTATTTATTTTTTAATATTAAAATTTTCTATACTTCAAAGCGTTTATGAAAATCTATTTACATATATGCACGGACGATTTTTAATATTTTTCAACCGTAAGCAAATCTTCAGTACCATAAAAGATTCAAACACAACAAAGTACAAGCAATGTAATGTCCAAGCTAGTGGTACTCCACTGTACATGTGTATATGAAAGTATGCATGTATGCGTGTAAAAAATGCCAATTCCAGTCAGTGTTTAACCCATTTTAGCGGACATAGTTTTTTTGGTTCCACCTGTTAATAACACACTATTTTACAACGCTTTTTATGTTTAATCTTCGAGAACATGGTTACATGTAGAATTTTAAATTAATTATTATTATTCTCATACAAAATGTAAAAGTATTGCTTTATTAAATTCAAAGTTATGCGAAAATCTAAATATTTCGCAAACGTAGGGTTAATGGTTTCGCGCACGTGCCAATCTGGTGGCGATTCGCAGAAATTGAATAATTTGTGTAGATGGAAGCGGCGAGGGGAAGACGAAGGCAGAACAATCGTATATATGTATGTACTTATGTACATTTATAAATGCATACATACTTACATTTTCATTTGTTTGTCTTTTTGCTTGCATGAAAAATTTGGTAGCAGAAATAGGTAATATCAATGAAATGCAGTCTACAAATATGTGCTTTATAAATTTAGGTTTATTAATTAATTAGATATGTAAATGACAATGTGGGGGACAAATATGTACATGAGTAGCGAAGCTGCCACCCATCCAATGGCAACTTCTTGCACTAGAAAAGATTTGAAAACTGCATTATTTCCCTAAATATTGAAAATTTTGAAAAATTTCTTAAGTAGTTTCGGCTTAGATTAGCCAGATTTTTACTAATTGCTGGCAAAATCCGACGTTTATAGATTTTTAGTATTTAAAAAAAAAAGTTCCCAAGTCGAAAATAATTAAAAACTTAATTATTTCCATAAATATCGGAAATACAAAAAAAAAAATCATACAGACTTTCGACTTAGCTTAGGGAGATCTCTACAAAAAAATGGAAAATAATTCTTTTCACAGTTTGGGGTTTTTTATTCAAAAAGTCCAAAAGGTTTAAAAACTTCGTTATTTCCATAAATATCGAAATTTGGAAAAAAAATCTCAAATAGTTTCGGCCTAGTTTAGTGAGAGACCTTAAAAAAAATCTAAAATGATTTTTTTTTTAATCCAATACCAATACAGTTTTTTACTTGAAAATATCACAAAAATTGGAAAATGTTATATAATATTCTCGATTTATTTTAACGTTATTTGTACAAATCACCGAAAAGAAATTTTTTCCCTACAAATCTATTTACAAAAAAGGCTTACACCAAAAAGTTTTAAAGTTGAAAATCTAACAAAATATCACAAAAATCGAAAAAATTCTATATAACATTTATCGATTTATTTTCACGTATTTGTAGAAATAACCGGAAAAGATGATTTTTTTTTTGTCAAAAAATGTTTTCACAAAAAACGCAAACACTTAAGAGAGTTTTCTATTTGCAATCATTAAAAAAATATCACAAAAATCGGAAAATGTTATATAATATTTTCGATTTAATTGCATGTTACTTGTACAAATCAACGAAAAAATTTAATTTTCTTACTAAAACAATTATTTTCACAAAAAATCTAACACTTTCCAAAATATCACAAAATCATCAATATTCATATTTAATTAACAGTCCAAACGCTCTCGTGAGATTTAGCTCTGTTAACATTCTTCTTTTCTGCTTTGTATTTTGCTTTCGCTGTTAAGTATTCCAAATATTTGTCGCTCTTAAAATGCGCTTCGCCAGTTTAGTTGGCTCGTAAAATGTGGCATTCACAGTTCTTGGACCTTCTCTATAAATATACGTTCTCTGGTATTTTTAAGTCCGATCACTGGTGTACGTGCATTGAGGCACACGTGAGTTTCTATGCGAGAATAAAAGCAAAACTCTTGCCTGAGTCGTTGACCACAATCGTACGCGGTACTATGTATATTTTGTGAAAGTAACGGACTGAAAATGATGTGACGCGGAAATGGTCGCAGAAAATAAGAAGACAAAATGTGATAATTCAATGGATGTCAGAACGGTTAATGGTAAAAAAAAAATATCGATGCATGCAAAAAAAAAACCTCGATGCATCGGAAACATCGATGTTTGCTATTCGATATATGTATGTACATCAATATATCGATGCATTTTTGCTTTGTATAGTACATCTTTGGTTTCGGTAGGGGTAACATTTTGCGAAGCTGTCACACGTTGCCGAAAGATTTCGCTGGAAAATCGGCTAAAAACTCGTAAAATTTTTGGTTATTGTATTTTTTTTAACCAAATAAAAAATACAAAAGAATTACATGCAATGATTCGTATGCATAACAACTAAGCAATTGCGTTTTCTTAAAATTGCATACCTTTAACTTAAGTTTATTTGAACAAATTGAGTAGGTTTGAAATTTTAAGAAAAAGCATTTGCTTAGGTTTTATGCATATGGCCCAATAAATATGGCCGCACATTACAAAACCAAATGGAACCCGCATTGCATATGGGTTAATAAAAGTGGATTTGCAGTTGTTAACGAGAATTCAAAATTACAGTTTAAAACACAACTGCTTTTAATGTGTATAAAGTTAGCGAAATAACATCAAGCAAAAAATGTCGCATATACCCATGAATTTGCCGTTTTCTGCCGTTAATTAGTTGTGGAAAAAATAATTTTGTCGCTCTGTTTTAGTATAGGGTTTTGTTTTATATAAAGTTAGCGAAGCACCCCTCCAAACTCAAAGACAAACGACTAGGCTTTATGTCAAAATTTGCCGTTTTTTTGCCGTTCTAAGATGAGCTAGTTTACTTTTGAAAAAAATATTATTTTTTTTTAATAAAAAAAAAATTTGTTTGCAATTTTTTTTTCAATGTTCAATAATTTTTAGAAGAAAAGGATAATAATATAATGGAAAAGCAAACCCGTTTCTTTATGTACCACTTTGAAATTTAAACAAACAATAATCACCATGGTTAAAATTCTAAAAATTTAAAAGCTTTCTTATCACAATCAAACGACAGAATTAAAAACAGCTTTAATGCACAAAACAATTCAAACGGCAAATTATGCAACAAAAAAATTACTTATTTTTAACCAATTTTTAAACCGCTTTCCAAGTGCCTATTTTTTTTAAATAAGGCTGCTTAAACAAAAAAAAATTAAACGACAAAATCAAAAACAGTTTTAGTGCACAATACAAGCCAAACGGCAAATTATGAAACAAAAAAATTAATTGTTTTTATTATTTTTAGCCAATTTTTAAACCGCTTTCCAAGTCCCTATTTTTTTAATAGGGCTGTTTAAACAAAAAACAATTAAACGACAAAATCAAAAACATTTTTAGGACACAAAACAATCCAAATTAGATTCACTTGGAAATGGATAGCTCTGTTCTCTCTCATCTTAACAAAGGGCTATTTCGAAATCGGTGGTTCGAATCCAACTGGCAAAAAACATTTTTTAAATCTTTTTTTTTAATTGTTTTTTTTTTTTGTAATTATAGTTGTTGCTACCTTTTTAATTAAAATTTTGTCTTAAAAATTGGATTCACTTGGAAATGGATAGCTCTGTTCTCTTTCATCTTAACAAAGTGGTTGTGGTTCGAATCCCACAGGCAGCAAACCTTTTTTTATTAATTTTTTTTAATTGTTTTTTTTTTGTAATTACAGTTGTTGCTACCTTTTTAATTAAAATTTTCTCTAAAAAAATTAGATTCACTTGTTCTCTCCATATGGATAATATACGACGGGGTAAAGGATAAGGGGCGCCAAGTAAGGAATAATTTCGAACTAAAAATAGAAATGCTAATTTATGCCAAAACTTAAAATCTACAGAGAGAAACGAATAAAATTTGCTTTATTAGAACAATTTCATAATTTTGGAAAGCGGTAAAAATAATAAAAACAATTAATTTTATTGTTGCATAATTTGCCGTTTGGCTTGCTTTGTGCTTTAAAACTCTTTTTGATATTGTCGTTTAATTGTTTTTTGTTTAAACAGCCTTATTTTAAAAATATAGGCACTTGGAAAGCGGTTTAAAAATTGGTTAAAAATAATTAATTTTTTTGTTGCATAATTTGCCGTTTGGATCTGTTTTGTGCACTAAAACTGTTTTTGCATTTTGTCGTTTAATTTTTTGTTTGTTTAATCAGCCTTATTTTAAAAATATAGGCACTTGGAAAGCGGTTTAAAAATTGGTTAAAAATAATTAATTTTTTGTTGCATAATTTGCCGTTTGAATTGGTTTGTGCATTAAAACTGTTTTTGATTTTGTCGTTTAATTGTTTTTTGTTTAAACAGCCTTATTAAAAAAAAAATGGGACTGCGAAAGCGGTTTAAAACTTGGTTAAAAATAATAAAAATAATCAATTTTTTGTTGCATAATTGCCGTTTGGATTGCTTTGTGCACTAAAACTGTTCTTGATTTGTCGTTTAATTGTTTTTTGTTTAAACAGCTCTTATTAAAAAAAAATAGGGTCTTGGAAAGCGGTCTAAAACTTGGTAAAAAATAATACAAACAATTAGTTTTTTGTTGCACAATTGCCGTTTGGATTGCTTTGTGCACTAGAACTGAAATATAAAAACCGATTTTCTTCGCTTTTAATGCCGACATCAAATCACCAAACAGTGCGCATTTGCGTTTTTTGGTCAATGTGTCCATCTTTAAAGTGAATTTGGGGAAAAACTAAGGCAGCTAGAAAACTGCGGTTTGTTGCATTGGAAATAGCGTAGCATCTACCATATGAATCGGTAAAAAAGTAAAAGTCGATTTTTTCAACCCAAATGCCGACGGCAAATCACCAACGAATTTGCCAATTGCATACTACGTATTTGCACAACTTTCACATTTTAGAAAATTGTATCTCTCGCATACATATGCATGTGCACAATATGTACATATTACACACTTCGACCTATGCATGCATTTATTTTAAATAATTAACCAATTTAAAGAACAATAAAAGCGTTGTTAAAACGTAAAAAACCATCAGCATTTCGCTGTCTAACAAGAAAACATGCATTTGCTTTGATGAGACAATTTCTGTTAAATTTATTTTGCCTCTGGCTGGGCTCTGTTAAAATTTGATTGTCTCTGGCTTGCCGCTCTTAAAATGCGCTTCGCCAGTTTTGTTGGTATTTGACAGTTTCCACGCTGATCCGTTCTTGGTCCTTCTCTATAAATATACGTTCTCTGAAAATACTGTGTGGTAAAACTGGAAAAAAAATGTCGTAGATTTCAAAAAAATGTGGTAGATCGCTGGGTATGAATCAAACTTTGTACAAAAATTAAAAACCTTCTGCAAGGTTTCACCTAAATTGCAAACTTTTTAATTCGACTCTAAAAAAAAATTCAATTTTAGTATAATAAAGTGCAAGATTGAAGTTGCTAAAAATTGCGTTGAGTTTTAGCAATTTTTTTCCTTGACAGTGTAAAGCACTTCCTTCCATATCAAGATATTTTTCGAACATATTTCAAGAGATTCTACAACATTGCAGAGTGCTGCCAGTTTGTATTTTTATCACATCACGAAGTAGCGAACAAATGTGGCACGTTCCAGAAACGGCTAATTGGGATTTTCCGACTTTGACAATTCTCAAGTAAAAGTAAACAACGCCTCAAAAATTTTAGATCCACTTAAATTTGCTAATACTTTCACAAAAATCGGCGTTTTTTTACATTTTCGCTATTAATTCTTTTTATAGATCATATTTTTTGAAATTTAACACAAAAAACCACGTTTCCTGTCGAAAAATTGATTACTGAGAAAATTTACTATTTTACAGTTTATTTTATCTCCCATTCGGCTTTGTTTACTTTTACTTGAAAAATTTCATCGTCGCCGGGAATGCGGAATCTTATATTATATCATTCTTGTTAGCATATAGTGTTTAGTGGTGGGCAATTTTTGCTCTTAAAATTAAGAAAATTATATCGAGCAAAAATAAAACTACTCAAAAACGCCAATATGTGGTAGGTTTCAGACCTTGAGTGGTATATGTGGTAGATGCTCAAAAAAGTGGCAGATCTACCACAATTTGGTAGAAGTCCGATCACTGATTTACACAATGAAAGAGTCATGCAGAATGCACGCGATACAGAAGCCAATTATTTTGCAGAGAAAAAAATCCCAAAAGCCATCGATGTCTTTGTTGAAGTGTTTTCATCAATTTCATTGCTAAAAGAATGTGGTGGTACCAAAACGCGACGCGTATTGTATACGTCACGTGCATGTGCCTCAGTTGACGTCCTTATATGCGTGTTACATACATATGTATGTACATTAAGAATGTTAATTCCGGGATCCCGGCCTTTTTAGGTCCCGAAAACTCCGGAATTCTTCAAATAATCCCGGGATTTTCGGAATTTGTAATTTGCAATGGTGGCGATAATAGAAACTCCTATTTTTGACCAGTGTTTGCTATATTTCTTTTTTTATTTAAAAATTAATATTTTTTATAAATGTCTATGTCATTATACAAATAACACTGTGCGATAGTAAATTTTACACACAAAAATCAATATATTCGCGAAACCATGGGCCAAATATAGTAAAAAAGCGTTTTTAGTTTTTCACTCTGACGTCAGTAATTCAAAAATAATTTAAAAAATTTAGGGAAATGTGCTTATAGAAGAAGAATGGGTATCAAATTAAAGAGCAAATTCGGTAGAATTTAATCAGATCAAATTTTTTGGTGCATAGGGAATGATAATGTCCTTTTAAAATTTTATCCTTGAAATTTCGCAATGTCCGTTTTTGAAAAAATTATATGTTGAGGACTTATATAAACTCGATAAAATCCTCGAATTTCGTCATTTTCTAACTTTATCAGCTTAAAAATTTACTTATTCGCCTTTGTGAATCCAAAAAATTTAAATTTTTTTTAATTCTAAAGAAATTTCCTCTTTCATTTGGTACCCATATTTTTATTCTACATTGCTTTGAATTTTTAATTTAATTTTTGCAATTAATAATATCTTTGAACTTTCAAAGTCCTTTAAAATAAATTCTGACGTCAGAGAAAAAAAAGAAAAACACCAGTTCAAATAAAAAAGTAGATTTCAAACCCATTTATTTATTATTTATTTTATGGTAGGAAAGAAGAAGCAATTTTTTCGATTTAAGTTGTTGAAAAGTAATGAATATCTAAATCCCGGGATCCCGAGATTGTGACAAGGACATCCCGAAAATCCCCGGATCGTAAAAAGTGAAAACATTGACATCCCTAATGTATATACATGTACGTTTAAGCTGCATCACCGCGTGTATTTCCATTAACTCGTTTGCCTCTAGACATCCTAAGAGGAATGTCGGTGTCAGTTGAAGTTTCTCGCATAACGGGTTATTTTTGGAGTTCATCTGTGAGTGCCCGTTTCTTTATGGATGTTCAAATGACACCTGGCGTTGTACGCACAGCCAGCGAACACAAATTGCTTTTGATTCTCTCAGTTGGAAAAAAGGACACATGAAATTGAATATACATATGTATATCTACTTGTAAATACCTGGCGTCGGGTAATTGAATTGGAGGAGCAAGAGAGTTACCAAAAGCAATAGAAAGTCCGTGGAAAAACGGCCTACAATAAAATATTGGTAGGTTAATGCCAGTGTATGATTAAACTGTTTTTATTTGAATACATACCTTTGATCACCTCTCAAAATCCACGTGTTTTGCTACATACACATACACCAGTGAAAGAATTATATGTGCAATAGTTCAACTTCAACTTATTAAATGAAAAACCAATACTAGACCTTTGATGTTTTTACCTCGCTTTTATTAGCTTGGGATGTAAATATGTAATATTGATGCACCTAAAAGATGCAGCGATTTCCATTCTCAAGTTACATACCTGATGACAGTACGAATGGAAATTTTGATAGCGAGGTTTTAGATTTTTAAACTAGATATAATTTTATTTACCAATAATTGTATTCATTAACTCTATCAAAATAATATAAAAAACTTAATAATTAGTTTATAACAAGATAATTTAATTGTACCATTATGTTGAAATTTCCGTAGAAAATATTTATATGTGCAAATAAACAAGTTTTAGTTTACCGATCAATTTAAAAAAAGTTTTAAAGATAATTTTATTTGTTGGTATTGGATTGTATTTTTACTGCACAATTTTATTTGTTTTACGCTTTTCGGCATATATTTTACCGAAATTTTTTAGTAAAATCTATATTATTTCCGTCTATTTGTGAACTTTGGTTTATTTAAGTTTCAACACCTTTTGAATAAGTAAAAATCTTGTTGAGAAGTACATCCTACATCCCAGTGGTATTAGAGCGCATATTTGAAGCTAGTTACTCTAAAAGTAGGGATTTTGTTCGTTGAACAACGGTTTTGTTGTTCGCACGGTACGGACAACGGTTTACCGCTGGAACTTTCAAATATCGTCAGTCGAAATGAGCGAAAAATTTGCCATATCAATGCCCAAATAATGTCTTTTCTTCTGGATACTAATTTTTTCCAAAGTGAAAAGATTTTATTTGTTTTCCAAAGCTGCCCTATAGGGAACTGAACTAACTATAAACACACTATAAGTTCACTATTTTTCAACTAGAGATTACTACGCCTCGACTACTTCACGTTGCTTTCAACTGACTACTTTGACATGATAATGTCTCAAAAAAAGTCAGTTTGTTTTCAGCTAACTACAAACCGGTTATTAATAACTTCACTTGTAGTGTGCCAAATAATAGAATGTTTTTGGTACTCTCGCTTTTTATACTTATTTTAGGTTAACTATTACCTGCATGATAACTATTTACTTAGCATGTATTAAGGGCCGTTTTCTCATCTAACCTTTAGTTTCCCGGCCACTTTATCGTCTCGATATACGAGTTTTCGTTTTCTCTTCAGCGCATTAATTTCTCGAATCGATAAACTGTTGCTCACCCGATGCAACCTTTAAAATTTGTACCCAACTTTAAATTTTGGTTTGGTTTGGTTCATGAGTCAGATATATTAGATATTTCAACCAAGGTTTTGGTTTTTGCTAACAGTTGCTCTTGCTCTATATTTGCTCATGTTGCATTGCCAACCTTTGAAATTTTATGATAAATGTAGTGAAGTTTCACTCCCGGAAATGTAGTGAAGTTTCACTATACGGAATAACAAATTAATTTTTAACGGCAAGGTAAGAAAACGAGAACACTTTAAAGTGAGGAACAATTTATCTACCCTGTTAGTAAAGGCAACTTTACTGCTTACATTAGAAAACGGCCCTACGACCTTTAAGGGCCGTTTTCTCATCTAAGCTTTAGATTACCGGCCACTTTATCTTCTCGATATACGAGTTTTCGTTTTCTCATCAGCGCATTAATTTCTCGAATCGATAAATTGTTGCTTACCCGTTGCAACCTTTAAAATTTGTACCTAACTTTAAATTTGGGTTTGGTTTTGGTTCATGAGTTAGATATTTCAACCAAGGTTTTGATTTTTGCTAACAGTTGCTCTTGCTCTATATTTGCTTATGTTGCATTGCCAACCTTTGGAATTTTATGACGAATGTAGTGAAGTTTCACTCTAGGAAGTGTAGTGAAGTTTCACTTTACGGAATAACAAATTTATTTTTATCGGCAAGGTAAGAAAACGAAAACACTTTAAAGTGAGGAACAATTTATCTGCCCTGTTAGTAAAGGCAACTTTACTGCTTACATTAGAAAACGGCCCTTAGGGCCCCCTTAGGGCCGTTTTCTCATCTATGCTTTAAATTACCAGCCACTTTATCGTCTCGAAATACGAGTTTTCGTTTTCTCATCAGCGCATTTATTTCTCGAATTGATAAATTGTTGCTTACCCGTTGCAACCTTTAAAATTTGTACCTAACTTTAAATTTTGGTTTGGTTTTGGTTCATGAGTTAGATATTTCAACCAAGGTTTTGGTTTTTGCTAACAGTTGCTCTTGCTCTATATTTGCTTATATTGCATTGCCAACCTTTGGAATTTTATGACGAGTGTAGTGAAGTTTCACTCTACGGAATAACAAATTTATTTTTACCCGTAAGATAAGAAAACGAAAACACTTTAAAGTGAGGAACAATTTATCTGCCCTGTTAGTAAAGGCAACTTTACTGCTTACATTAGAAAACGGCCCTAAGACCTCTAAGGGCCGTTTTCTCATCTAAGCTTTAGATTACCGGCCACTTTATCTTCTCGATACACGAGTTTTCGTTTTCTCATCAGCGCATTAATTTCTCGAATCGATAAACTGTTGCTTACCCGTTGCAACCTTTAAAATTTGTACCTAACTTTAAATTTTGGTTTGGTTTTGGTTCATGAGTTAGATATTTCAACCAAGGTTTTGGTTTTTGCTAACAGTTGCTCTTGCTCTATATTTGCTTATGTTGCATTGCCAACCTTTGAAATTTTATGATAAATGTAGTGAAGTTTCACTCCCGGAAATGTAGTGAAGTTTCACTATACGGAATAACAAATTAATTTTTAACGGCAAGGTAAGAAAACGAGAACACTTTAAAGTGAGGAACAATTTATAAGGTTTTGGTTTTTGCTAACAGTTGCTGTTGCTCTATATTTGCTTATGTTGCATTGCGAACCTTCGGAATTTTATGACGAATGTAGTGAAGTTTCAGTCTAGGAAGTGTAGTGAAGTTTCACTATACGGAATAACAAATTTATTTTTATCGGCAAGGTAAGAAAACGAAAACACTTTAAAGTGAGGAACAATTTATCTGCCCTGTTAGTAA
This sequence comes from Rhagoletis zephyria, assembly GCF_001687245.7. Taxonomy (NCBI): domain Eukaryota; kingdom Metazoa; phylum Arthropoda; class Insecta; order Diptera; family Tephritidae; genus Rhagoletis; species Rhagoletis zephyria. Next base: position 171,360 of record NW_016158011.1, read on the forward strand.
AGGCAACTTTACTGCTTACATTATAAAACGGCCCTTAGGCCGTTTTCTCATCTATGCTTTAAATTACCGGCCACTTTATCGTCTCGATATACGAGTTTTCGTTTTCTCATCAGCGCATAAATTTTTCGAATCGATAAATTGTTGCTTACCCGTTAAAACCTTTAAAATTTGTACCTAACTTTAAATTTTGGTTTGGTTTTGGTTCATGAGTTGGATATTTCAACCAAGGTTTTGGTTTTTGCTAACAGTTGCTCTTGCTCTATATTTGCTTATATTGCATTGCCAACCTTTGGAATTTTATGACGAATGTAGTGAAGTTTCACTCTACGGAATAACAAATTTATTTTTACCCGTAAGATAAGAAAACGAAAACACTTTAAAGTGAGGAACAATTTATCTGCCCTGTTAGTAAAGGCAACTTTACTGCTTACCTTCGAAAACGGCCCTAAGACCTCTAAGGGCCGTTTTCTCATCTAAGCTTTAGATTACTGGCCACTTTATCTTCTCGATATACGAGTTTTCGTTTTCTCATCAGCGCATTAATTTCTCGAAGGTGACAGGTAATAAGATCAACGGCAATAAGGTCAATTGACTTTATTTCCCAACCTGGTGCGAAATAAAGTCAATTGACATTATTACCTTTTTAAAAACGAAATAAAATCAATTGACATTATTTCTCTTTCAAACATTAAATTTGCTTAGCTTCGCGGCGGCCCGCGTCAGCGCGCCACACCGCGCGCGTCGCGCTCGCGCCCCGCGTACCCAGCGCGACCGGCGCGCACACCACGTCACGCTACGCCGCGGCCCCCCGTCCCCCCTTCCCCGTCTACCGACGTGCTGTAACGCAGGTAGATTTATTTTTTGTATACGTTGAAATA